>NW_028321911.1:5303030-5454545 GCF_036245765.1 Copidosoma floridanum
CAGCACAATAACCTGGCATTGCTTTTTATTTACGATTAATACTGAAACAATAACTAAATACTGTCTTCATACCCTTTTTTATTTGTACAGGATCTTGAATGTTTCTCTCTGGGTTCCAATAACATATAATTAATATAATCTCACTAGACATGGTGGTGTATTTATTCCACCATTCATATAAAATGTTTAATTTAAATTCAACGATTCACTTTTTTAAGTTATACTACATTTTACGACTTATTACATGGAGCACTGCACGTAATCATTAGACAAATAATATTTGTTTAATCATTTTTATAAGTCATATCGACTTACCATATGAAAATAATGAATGTAACACAGAAATGTTTAGTTCATTTACATAGTCCGAGAGTAACAACTGTACTGTTTATATCACTCTCTCTGTTTTATCTGCTGTTTTTTAAGGTCTTCTGCTGCTTGCAACAATCATTGGAGCAGCCAGTTTGCTACGGTCCCACATTCTGCCACTCACTCCCTTACAGCTCACTAAAACGTATCTGACACTTTAATTATGACCTTTACATCTAGGATAGCGTGCCATGTTGTTCTGTAAAAAAATGTCGAACAGCAGAATAAAATTAAAAAATTTTCACCTGGATCTGCAATGAGATGATGATTTGCATGTATAAGATGCTAGCACTGGATAACTTTGTCCTGCTAATAAAGGCAAAAGTGAAGGCCAAAGAACTTGGCTATGCTTAGGCCTGGATGAGAAAGGGCTTTGTGTATGTTTAGCAAGACAAAGACTTGCTTTTCTAATATATTTGTTAGGTAGATGATTTTGATTTCTTGCAATGACTTGTACTTATTTGGCCATTTGCCTGCGCCCATTGCACTTATGCAGAAATCTATCTACGTTGCCTATTTCAATGTAAACTCAATTCGCGAACATATAAATGGTATTTAAATTCTTATTAATTAACTCTACGTTGTTAAACTGTGCGTAACTGATACTTTGCTGACGCCGTTGTAAAGTATATCTTTATATAAGTGTCCAGGCTTTGTACTTTCTTAGTTCGGAAAGATTGCAGATTGCTAGCTAGGACAGGCACGCACCAATATGTGTAGAGTGGTGAAGTGGCTTTTAACTTTTGTACAGACTTATATTGTTATGTTTATTTCTCTCCACAAATGAGTCACATAAGTTTTACAGAGCGTCTGTTTGTCAGCGTGCGGTTGGGGGATGGGACGCGTTTGCTTTTTGCATTAATTTACCGTACTCCAAAGAGCGGAGTTCTTACAGATTTTTTCAAGGTTGAACAGAATAAAGCACGTCGCTTTTCAAACGTCATTCTTATAGATGACCAAAAATTAGACCTTCTTTGTAATGATTATTATTCTAAGCATTTTAATAGCTTTATTGCCAAGAATATCCTTTATTTGGTACTGTTTGGCATAACTCACTATTCCGACTTGTATAATACATGGCTGGACATTATTTAAGACAATTTAAAAAAAAGGTTGCCCATTTTGGTTTATAACATGCTCCTGTTATAAATAGCCATGACTACACTTATATTAAATATTTGGTGGGTGCGTAAAATAAATTCCCATGGCATGGTGTAGATTCCGGGACTTTTGTTGCCCCTTGGCTGGAGTATAAGAGCCAAAGTATTGGGGGTGTCAAAAAGGTTCTGGCAATAGTCTCTGGGTCATTCGGGTCAGCCTTAGACTTGCATGCACCAGTAATAACTGCACCATTGCAGTGGCTATCAGCTTTATAAAGGATTCTTGAGTTTCGTGTGGAGTGTCATAAGCGTGATCGACTACAGAAATTTGTAGGAAGATTGCCAGTGTCTATAATAAACAAAGTGTCACTTTTTTTCACTGGTTTGAGCGCACGAACGTGGCAGACTAGTTGAACTATACGTATGTTTTTAGCAGCGTAGAGAAAGACCAAAATGTGCGTACGATAAGTACCTCATAGTAGGGAAAAGAATGTAAGCGTATACATGGGTATAGCTACATATGTTTTGGTTGCCTCCTGCCTGAACTCTTGACTCTCACTGTAGCTCACAGCTTTGGCATGCATGTATATCTATATACGTTGCCAATGCGCTGTATTCCCTAAAAAAAGATTTGGTTTTAAATGTTGGACGGTTAAGAATGTTATTATCTCTGGTCGAATATTACTTGTTTGATATGTAAGTATTTGGTACTTGTACAGCTAAATACTGCTAAATACTAAGTTTTTCCTCGATTGAACTGACAAATTGAGAAATTATAACGTGAGTCTCGTTATCTTACCTTTCCAATAGCAATAAATGATTTTTTTTTAAGTTCTAAGAATAACGGTTCTGCTTTAAGGTACTTCAACTTTAACATAATTAACAATAGAGAAAAAAGCGAAAACTTTAACTTAAACCTTGGAACTTTACCATAAACATATAGCACTTTAATTGCGTGAGGGGACAGTGTGCCAGTAGTCAAGGTAGCTACTTGTCGCTACCTATACTTTTGCACTGATCAGTCTAAAGTTCAAATCTCTATTATGGCATTTTTTTTCTTTTTATATTTGGTATTTTTTTTCTTTATTGCGATAATACAAAGCATAAATTTTTTAAATAATTTTATTGTGTTTTTATGCTAACATTGCGTAAAAAATACTCTTAGTTAACTATTTTTTAGGCGATTTCTTTCAATTCAAATTAATTTTGATTATAATACAATGCTAATAACGGAGTACATGTTTATTAGCATTTTATCCTTGTTTGGATAAATGTACAACAATTATTGGTATGTTTTACATGAGAAAAATAGCTTCAATAGCATACCTCGTCTTTTGCTCATTAATTTACAGTTTTTACAATACCTAGAATCAATATGTGAAGTTTTTCGATTTTTGCCTACTGAGCTACGTGAACGCAGCTGCGCGGGATCCTTAGTTAAAAAATAATTAATTCTGATTAAATAACTAAAAAATTTCTGAAAAAATGTATTCTGAGGTAATTTTTCCTAAGCTTTACGATGAGGCTATTTACTTTTACGTACGTCTTCTCTGTGGCACCAAAGAATGCACTTTTCGAAAACGCTTACTAAAAATCAAGCTTCCCAGATCTTTTATCAACATTTGCTTACTTTTTTTATACTGCTGCGTCGGTTTAAGACTATTACCATTACTAAAATTAATTTATAGGAGACGTTATAATCAAAAACTGTGTTTTAAATGCTTCTCACATATTAATTGTATTTATATCATAATATGTTTAGTCTTCTCGATTTTCAAAGGATTGGGTGTAAATCAAATGTAGTCGTATACGCTTAAGGTGTCTTATGTATAGCATTACAATAACAAAAAATGTTATTTTTGAATTTGACGTTCATCATATAATCGGCATTTTTTTTGTATGTGCTGCGGTTAATAACACGCTGAATAGGCACTTTCCTCTTCATCTGCATAATTTTCAAGCTCCGTGTTATAACTGATCGTTGGTTCAAAACTGTTGATGACTTTTTGCATGGTGTCCTTAGCTTCATCATAACTCGGTACGTCGACGTCCATTTATACTCATAGAACGATGCTCTCACCGTCGTTAGCATTAAAAAAATACCTGTAAACAGTGCTACGTAACAGCTTCTTTAATAGGTGAGAGTGCAGCCAAATAGCTCTACGTTCACAGTCACAAAAAAGCAAACCGTTTGTACCGCATACTTTGCAGTTTATCGTTTTTTAATTTTTTTCTATACATTGCACATATACAGGATGAGATGTACCAGTAGCATTTCCCGGAAACAGCGTGTAGAGCAATTTTTTTTGAAGTGAGCCCCGTTGGAATTAAATTTTTAGGGCAAATAGCTTTTAAATGGAAGGCGATTAAATACGTTCCAAACTACGCCTAAATGGACTTGGAAAAGTATGGCGCACCCGCATAAGCTCGCGACGTTGCCACATTGTCATTGAGCTTATTTGGTAAGCAGTGAAAACTGTATACATGGGTATATATATCCGTGTGCGCACGCACGAGCGACGACTATACTATACTGCTGATAATTTAAAGGTTGAATGATACAAGATAAATATTGTCTGCTCCTTATGCTGTCATGTTTAAAAACCATGTGTCAGATGTAATTGCATAAATATTTCAAGGATAACATGTCAAATCATGTTATAACAAGAGTGTAATAAGATAAACGTATTACCTACTAATGATCAAAACAGTTATTAAAATTGCATTGCAAATATTGTAACGGTAATATTTTAAGTGTGATAATTTTAATTGAGTATTAGTATCCCTTTTTAGATGAATAAACTTATATCTTATTCATTTTATCAGAAACAAAAGTTTTATGAGCTGATCAAGTCGAGACTAACATAAATTTTGAGATAATTAGTCAAAGAAAACAAACATTGTCGTGTACATGTGTACTTAAACATATTGACGTTTGTTTGCCCACGCACTTTCTGTCTTACTCACTCTCATCTTTCGAAGCACCCAGAGTGATCTTTGCATTCCGTGAACAAGGATGGACTTTTAGAGATTCTCCTTCCGAGTGCATGCGGCGCGACTGTTAAATAGATTGCCTTCTGATCTGTGAGCGCTGGTGTCTCGTCCGTGCTTCAAACATCTCTTGAGAAAGCCCTTTCTATGCCAATACTTTGGACGGTAGGCATTGCATGGGATTGTCGGTGGTACTTGTTAGGCACTTGGCGGGTACTTGCCGAGCACTTGGCGAGTACTTGCCGGGAACTTGGTGGGCACTTAGGTTTCACTCGTGAGTTTTAGGCGTGACATTTAGGCGTAGTTTGGAACGTATTTTTAATCGCCTCTTATTTAACAGCTATTTGCCCTACAAAATTAATTTCAACTGGGTTTGCTTCAGAAAAAATTGCTCTACACGCTCTTCCTGAGAAATGCCACCGATACAAATCATTCTGTATATTTTATGCAAATGTTTTTTTAAATTGATGTTTGATACTAGTAATGAACTAAATTTAATATAGCAGTCTAGAAAAGTTAGCAAATATTGTGAACAGCTCCAGAAAGCTTGATTGTTGCTAAGTATTTTAAATAACATGTATTTTTTGGCGTTTCAGAGACGACGTACGTAAAAATAAAAAGTGTCACCGTAAAGCTAAGGTAATATTCCCTACAAATAAATTTTTCTGAACATTTATCAGTAGTTTTATTTATAATCAATTAATTTCGCAACTAAGAATCTCACGCAGTGGCGTGGCACTCACATAGTTGAGTTAGCGCTTTAAGTCCGGTCAGGCGCCATTAGTATGCACGGTGCGTTTGACTAATAGCAGGCGGTGGCAGCAACGAATCTTTTGTTTTCATCAAAGGGGTTGATAAAATGAATGGGAAAGAAAATTTTGTTAAAAAATTTATATTCAATGTGAGAGTGAGTACGGTTTGTAGTCAAAATACTAATAAGGGCAACTGCTTCAGCGAAAAAATAAAAATGCCATATCTCGGCTTCTATTTATATCTTAGAAAACATTTTTTTCCAATTGATTGGATAATAAAGGCAATAATGTAAAGTAAGTTGCAGAACTATGATATTAAATTTGATGTAAACAAGGGGATAATTTATAAGTTTTTTGATAACTGTTTCATTTATAATCTTAAGAATGTAAGATTTTAAGGTGGTAAATGGACTGTCTATACTTATTGATTCCATGAGTTTCATCGCGATATTTTTGGCAAAACAAAACTTATGAAGAATTCTAATTTCAAATAATTAATTTTGACATAGGTTGCTAGTAGAATATTTTCTAATCGGACTTTCAGCATATTGTTTGGTATACCAAATACTACCACACCCTTAATTTTCATTCAATTTCAAGCTCTGGATATACTTTTTTTGGGCATTTTTAGTTTTTTTTTTTTTTTGCAGATTTAAATGCAATCAGCACCACTGTAACTTAACTTATATTATAACCTTGTAAGGTATCTGGTAAACGTCTAAGATTACCACCTTGTAAACTCTTTTTCCCCATAGTCTTGTCGAATTTTTGTTGCAGAAGTATCTTGCATTAGTAGGATGTCAATATGCACATCAATATATATATATATGTATATATATATATATATATATATATATATATATATATATATATATATATATGTATGTATATACATATATATACAGGATAAAATGTATCAGTGGCATTTCCCGTAAACAGCGTGTGGAGCTATTTTTTCTGAAGCAAACCCCGTTGGAACCAATTTTTTAGGGCAAATAGCTTTTGAATGGGAGGCTATTTAAAATAAGTTCCAAACTATCTCTATATGGGGTTGGAAGGGTATGGCGCGCCCACATAAACTTGCGACGTTGCCACGTTGTCATTAAGCTTATTTGATAAGCAGTGACAACTGTATACATGGGTATATCCATGTGAGCACGCACGAGCGTCTGCTGTACTATACTGCTGGTAATTTAAAGGTTGAAAATTATAAAACAAATATTGTCTGCTGCTAATGCTGTCATGTTTTGAAGCCATGCATCAGATGTAACTGCATTTATATTTAAAAGATAACATGTCAAACTATGTAACAACAAAAGTGGAATGGGATAAACGTATTACCTACTTATAATCATAACAGTTATTAAAATAACATTGCAAATATGAATACTATAATATCTTACATGCGATAATTTTAATTGAGTATTAGTATCTCTTTTAAGATAAATAAACTCATATCTTATTCATTTTATCACAAACAAAAGTTTTATGAGCTGATCAAGTTGAGACTAACACAAATTTTGAGATAAATAGTCAAAGAAAACACTTATCGTCGTGTACATGTGTACTTAAACATATTGATATTTGTTCGTACACGCGCTTTCTGTCTTACTCGCTGTCATCTTTTGAAGCGCCGAGGGTGATCTCTGCATTTCATGGGCAAGGACGGACTTTTATAGATTCTCCTTCTGAGTGCATATGGCGCAACTGTTGAATAGATTATCCTCTGATCTGCGATGCTGGTGTCTCACCCGTGCTTCAAACATCTCTTGAGGGAGCACTTTTATGCCAATACTTTGGACGGTAGGCATTGCATAGGATTGGAGGTGGTACTTGCCGGGTACTTGGTGGGTACTTGGCGGGTACTTAGTGGGTACCAGCTGGGCACTTGGTGGGTACTTGCCAAGCACCTGCCGGGCTCTTGGCTAGTACTTGTTGGGCACTTGTCAGGCATTTAGCGGGTACTGGCTGTGCACTTGGTGGATACCTGCCAGGCACTTAGTGGGCGCTTGCTGGGCACTTGGCAGGTACTAGCCGAGCTCTTGGCACGTACTAACCGGGCACTTGGTGGGCACTTGGTGTGTACTGGCCGGGTATTTGTTCCGCTCTTGGTAGGTACTTGCCGGGTACTTAGTGGGCACTTGGCGGGTACTTAGCAGGCATTCGGCAGGTATATGCTGGGTACTGGCTGGGCACTTGGTGGGTACTTGTTAGGAATTTGGTAAGTACTTGTTGGGCACTTGCCGGGTACTTGGTAGGCACTTAGTGGATACTTGGTGGGTACCAGCTGGGTACTTGGTGGGTACTTGCCAAGCACTTGCCGGGCACTTGGCTCGTACTTATCGGGTACTTGCCAGAAATTTGGCGTGTACTTACTGGGCACTTGGTGAGTACTTGCCATGCACTTGACAGGTACTTAGTGGGAACTTGGCGGGTACTTGGCGAGTAATTAGCGGGGGCTTGGTGGGTACTTGCCGAGCACTTGGCCGGTACTTGCCAGGTACTTGTTGGGCACTTGTCAGGCATTTGGCGGGTACTGGCTGGGTACTTGGCGGGTACTTGCTGGGCACTTGGCGGGTACTTGCTGCGCACTTGACGGATACTTTGCTGGTACTTGTGGGGCACTTGAAACTGATGTCCATCGTTGAGTTTGTGAATATTCTTTAAGTAGAAGGAAAAGTGAATCGGAGAAGGTAAGACAAACACTTGTAAAGTATGTAAAATTCATTTCGACAACGAAAGTACATATCTTACACTTTCTCATGAAGTCAACAGCCGACTGAATTCATGGTTTACTTGAAATTAAGGTTATATGAAGTTTTGAGAACTCTATGTTGATTACTATGTAGAAAATCCTTAAATTTTCTATAGTATTTAAACTACTTAACGTGTTTTTTAGGCGTTGGAAACTTACTTATTTGACACCCAGCTTTCTACATAAAAGGCGTTCAACCTCACAAACAACACCTAAAAGGTCGTTTTTAATGCTATTATTGCTACATGCAATACACTTCGTAGATAACAAGGAAAAAAGTTAAAAAATTGGAATTTATCAACACCGTTTTAAGACCGTATAAAAATTATTTTGGTTATATCTTGTAAATGGTAAGAGATATGATAAAAATAAAAATACTATCGTGTTAAGAGGAAACTTCTGTGAAAAATGTAAAAGTAGCACTAATTTTAATTCTAAAAATATAATAAAGACGGAAATAAGTAAGACAGAAAGTGCGTGGACTAACGAATTTTAATATGTGTAAGTACACATGTACATGACGATGTGTGTTCACTTTTCCTAATTATCTTAAAATTTGTGTTAGTCTCGAATTGATCAGCTCATAAAACTTTTGTTTGTGATAAAATGTATGAGATATGAGTTTTTTTATCGGAAAAAGGATACTCATACTAAATTAAACATATTATCGTTATCATATTTGCAATGTAATTTTAATAACTGTTATGATTATTAGTACGTGATACGTTTTTTTCATTACACTCTTGTTGTTACATGATTTGACATGTTATCCTTGAAATATTCATGCAATAAAATCTAATGCATGGCTTCTAAATATGACAGTTTAAGGAGCTGACAGTATTTATTTTATAACTTTCAACCTTTAAATTACCAGCAGTATAGTATAGCAGACGCTCGTGCGTGCCCACATGGATATATCCATGTATACTGTTCTCATTGCTTACTAAATAAGCTCAATGACAATGTGGCAACGTCGCGAGTTCATGTGGGCGTGCCATACCCTTCCAACCCCATTCAGGGGTAGTTTGGAACGTACTTTAAAAAGCCTTTCATTCAAAAGCTATTGGCACTAAAAATTTAGTTCCAACGGAGTTTGCTTCAGAAAAAATTGCTCTTACAGCTGTTACTGGGAGGTGCTACCGATACATATTATGCTGTATACATATTACCACACATTAAAATATTTATTGAGACTACAATTTCTACAAATGAAAAATTTGTGACAAAATCTAGCATTGGTTAGCATTATTCAAGTACTTAGCCGGAATATGTAATTGACATTTTGACAATACTGATTTCGTTAAAAATGATCAAGGCCAAATTACTTGTTTTCAATGAAATTTAACTTAATATAGTTTACTCAAAAAATGGATTTTTATCTAGACTTGACTTTTTTTTAGTACGTTATCATTAAGAATTCAACGAATATTGTAATATTTTTTATAGGTAGCAAGCGGTATTTATTTTCAAGATATTCAAGTTCAAAGTTGACACTTCTTACACACGAGTATACGGGAAACACACTTTAGAACTGCTATTTCATATAACTATATAAAAAGTATCACTTCTAGAAATTAAAAAAACTAGTATGTAACAGTTTAGAAAACAAAAATTGAGATGTAATTTTGTTAAATCCAGCAATCGGTACTAGATTTAGAGATATTTTAATCTTTATCACACAGTTTTTTGCTTCGTTATACGAGCCACGCGAGAAAGAGGATACAGTTGCTATAGAGCGTTATGCTGACTGATGCGTAGAATTCTGATTTTGTCATTCTGCGCAACAAGTGAACAAAAAAAGAGCCCAGAGGTTATCAACTAATTCTTGTACGGTTACAAGACAGTATGATCTTTATGCCATTCCGTTGAGTGGAGTACCACTGGGCCGAGTGAACTACCTTAAATTTACTGGCAGGCACCGGAAGCAAAAACTGTGTATGAGGATAACATGACGTAACATCAAATCGAGTGGGAGGGACAGCCAAGGAAGAAGTCATCATGCGAACAAACTGAAAATCAACCTCAAAGATCAACTCTCCCAGCAATTAATGTGCCTGTTGATTCTAGCGTTGATGGTCTGATTTGTGCACAAAACGATGTAAACAATAGTGACAATGTGCTATCTAAAGAGATCTCGAGCGTGACGAAACAAGTGAGTGATGTCATGTATCCTTCTGGAAAACAGATTTTTTTTAATTTTGGAGAGGTTGAGATGAATCAAGATTACTTAAGCTTTAAAAGACTTCAGCAACAAACCAAAATCGTAAATGCCAGTAGGAGCATAAACACTAGATAGTCATATGACAGATACGAAGACAGAACTTAAACTTAGTTATAAAACTTCTCCAAGTTTAAAATCAAAATTAGTTTTGTGTAAAACCTGGTAGATGATTATATATTTTAGAAAAAGAGTAGTTGATTTAGAAGTAGACAAAGCCAAAAATCTTAGAAAAATTAAAACGTTAAAACAACGAGTTCAACGGGAAAATTGAACTATTAAAAACCTAATTAAGATCAAGATTCGCTCAACTAATAACGTTTTGAATGGCAAAGGTCTTTTCCAAACTGCTGCTACTTTGGGAAAACTGAAATTCAAACGAGGATAAAAAGAACTTGTATTAAATAATATATTCTCATTTTGCGTCTTGCCATAGTTGGTTGCGAGATTGAAAGGTCCCATTAGCAGAGAAATTAACAGTCAGAGGGTGGGTTGCTCAGTGTAATGTTTTACTGGGTTTGGATGATGTAGTTTAGCACTCGATTAAAGAAAAATTGATGTCATAGTCACCAGAAGAACGTGTCTATGCAATAAAACTTTATAAAATGTCGATCAAATCAAGCGAAGAATATTTGAAAGTGCAAGATCTTATTGAATGTTTTATAGATATAGATGAAAATCGTAGGGGGGACAAATTAGCTCATCATGCTTTGTTCATATGTTTAAATAGTTTAAAAGCAAAAAAACCTAGGCGCCAATTGCTTTCTTTTGGTTTGAAAGAGCACGGTGCATAGCCTGAAGAGCTTTTTGAAATTGTCAGAGAAACCCTAAGTGCTTAACTTAAAATTAGAGCTAATGTAAAAATAATTGCTTATGATCGAGGTCCAAAGAATCGGACACTTACGAGAAAATTATTTAATGTAACTGTTAAAAAACTTTTTTTTCTGGGAAATCGCAAAATTTACGTAGTCTTAGTTCAGCCTCGTCTTATGAAACGATTGCTTGTCCAATTAAGATCTCGTAGGTACATTTATATCGATGATGAAATTATAATTTTGTTTAACCCACTGAAAACTTGGGAACTTGACTAGAGCAGTAGCACTTCAAACATATTAGGTCATTTAACTTGAAGTCACCTCACACCCAGTAGTTTCGAAGTTATGAATGTTAAAATAGCGATGCAACTTGTAAGCCATGGAATGGCAGCTGCAGTTCATACAGCTTTACAAGATTCTCATGGATTGATATCTGATATTGTGGCAGATATTGCTAAATTTATCAAAAAGTTCGATCCTGTAGTTGATGCTTGTAATAGTTATTCTTTGCAAACTATCATACAATAGAAACGCCCATTATCAAAACAAAATCCAGGGATTCATGAGCTGTTAAATAAATTTGTTAAATGGTCTGAAAAATGGTACACTATAGTAATATGCTAAGGGCAGGTGATTTGTTAGAAATTCGAGACCACCTCGTTTCAAAGGACTTCCGCAAACGGTAGGAGCTTTAGTTTCATTGTTTAAAGATTTAAACGAGAAATTTAAAAATTTTGAGTTGGTGACAGGTCTTTGCAATCAAGACAGTGTTAAGCCTATTCACTCGTGGTTCCAAGGGAGGTGCAGTTTTAATAATAATTATACTTGTTGAATGTACTGATTGAGTTTTAGACACGTTTTGTCAACAGATGCTATCAGAGCCAGCAAACGAGATAACGTCACAATAAATGAAACACACTCTCTGGTAAGCTCGAGTGAGAATTCTCCGGTTAAAAATGTTACAGTTTCTATTGGTACAAATAAAATTTCTAAAAACTTGAATACTGATAAAGTAGTTATTTAAGAGAAGGAAGAAAGTTTAGTTTTGCCTGCATACAAAAACACTGAAGTTGAAGAAATAATGGGCTATTAAACATGGCTGAAGTAATGCAACTATTTGTCCCAATTGATTCTTCAGAAATGCTTGATTTTAAAGCCAAACAACTGTTTGAACAAAATTCAATCGCTTTTCTGAGCGGTTACATGTGCAAAGCATCGTTAATAAAAAATAAGTGTTCTGATTGCCAAAAAATTATGTCAAAACCACTGACAGAAAACTCATGTAAACTTAAATATATTAAAAAAAAGAGAATATCCCCATTCAGATCCAAATTTACCAACAATAAGTTATTTAACTAGAGCCAGTGATTACTTTGTTAAAATTGTTAGTTGTCAATTATGTGCTTTTAACGATCATTATGCTAGTGTTTGGCATCAACGAAAATTGTTACTATCTTTAAGCCAAATTGTTGATAAATATACAAATGACGTATTTCCTGAATGGTTTGATAAAAATAATAAATATTACGAACACAGGGATTTTCCTTTACAAAAACTATTATTAGTCAAAATTTACAGAAAAAGGAGTGATCTTAATCATGGTCGATAAAATGAACAAAGCAATACTTATGCTACTAAAAATAGAAAATTTAAAATTGTTCAAAATAGGGAAACCATACTTAAGGTGGCTCCTCACTAAATCAAAACACTGGAGTATTAAATGATATTTTAAAGGATGATTCTTGAAGGTGCAAGGAGTCTTTTCCCAAAATTTTAGACCTCGTCACCACCAAAATTGTTGAAAAAAACTAACTGGAAAATAGACTCTGTAACATGGCCTCTTATGGAGGGTCGTCAAATTGGTGGCGCAGGTTGTATGATATCTCAGCAAAGATACTGTAGTTCTTAATAGAAAACTATGTAGCAGATAGAAGAAATCAGAATCTTTCCAACGACATTCAAGTACTTGGACATTACCATGGGTTTTATAGGATATTTTGTGAAAATAGTCGATAACTGTGCAAGTCATGGAACAGATGAAAAGTGTGGGGCGTCTGCTACACCGAAGAGCGGTAGCCCGCGTAGTTTGAATTGGTCAGAAAGTTGTACGTTAAATGAATAGGAGTTGTGGGGAATCGTAATTATAATAAAAATAAATGAGACGCTGAACTAAGAAAATAATTTAATGCGGGGCTGACTTATGTACTTTTTTGACTAATAGATAAAATTAATAGAATATGTCACGATAAAGTTAGGACACGGTTGTATTTACTCGTCACTAATAAATAACTTGTAGATTTTTTCTAAAGTTTTTTTGTCTTTGGTCACCCGTGGCTTATTATTAGGTACTTATCGTCAGCTTAGTATTATTTACATACAAGGGTTATGTTGTCAGATTTGTATACCTACGTCTGCTCGGGTCACTGTATTGCACGATATAGGTCAACGGTGTAGGTGTGACTAAACTTTTTTTGAAGGGACTATAGGTACCTATCCATTTTTAGTCAAGAACCTCCACAGCCAATGAAAAGCTGTGTTGCAGTATGCTTACTCTTCTTGTGGGATTTATAGTGAGGAGCCACCTTAACGTGTGTGTAACTATCTACGCATCTATATTTACATGTATGTACATAAATATTATGTTACGTACGATAGTACATAGCTATTCGTGCGTGCGCCTCCACTAGCTTGGGCCCGAAAGGTAGGGGAATAGAGAGGAGAAGTGATAGGAAAAGGAGAGCGAAGGGCCAGAGAAAACTGGGGAGATTAGTTAGAGACACGAGGACTGGGCCCACGAGATTAGGACACGGGCAGCTTTCCTGAAATATAAGTAATTGCAATAAAGCACAAGTTTACCAAAAGTTGGCCTGTTATTTATGCCCGCACCGTAAGCCCCACGTAACAATTACCTTAATTTTATGAGAACTTTTTAAGACTGATAAGTAAATAAGTTCAAATTTTTAATTGAGTTTGACTTATAACAATAATTTTTCTTTAGAGAATTCATCCTTGTTCAGCTAACAGAATATTTATAAAAACAGCTTCACTGCATTGTACTTTGCTGAGTTGGGATAATAGCTTTGCGCTGTTAACTTTTAAATCCATCTTACTAGTTAACAACAACTATAGCCTTACAATTTACAGAACGGTGTATTAATTCAATGGACAGATGTGCATAAAAAGTTTTTCAAAATCTTTAGATTAGTGTGTTAGTGTTTAACTACGTCTCAAAAAAATTTACCCAACTTTTTATATTCAAGTATGAAATACAAAAGATTGAACAAATGATTTATCGAAAACATCACACACCAAATTTTTATGACAAAAAAAAAAAAAAATCAGAATCTACATGAATTAGAGATCACTGCAATCTTTTCTGGTGATTTTTAAAGTAATTAGGCAAATACTACCAAGATGGATTTAAAAATTACCAGCCCAAAGCTATTATCCCAACTTCATACAAATCAATGCACTGAGGGCACGATTAACAGCTGATAACTTTCAATTAAGTATTGTCATTCATTTATCCTATAAATTTAAATAATTGTATTGATACTTACTAATTAGTTATTCAATATAAACGTTTGTAAAGTATGAGTTACAAGTGCTAATGCCAAAAAAGTATTTTATCATAATTTATATCATACATTTGTATAAAATCAGTATAGTTGCACATTATGAACACTTAAATTGTATCATCTAGCATCTAACTCATTCATGTTTTTTTTTATACTATAACGCTGATGGGTAAATGTTAGAAGTATTGGCAAAACAAAATTGTTAATTTTGCGAAATGGTGTTATAAAAGCATGTTTATTCATCTTCAACAATTTTTTTATAATTCAAAAATCGAACGTTCTAGGAAAAAAATTAGAAAATTGGTAAAGCTACCTTTAAAGCAGCCAAATCTTTTATTTTATACCTTAAAACACCGTTGGTCGATTGCCGGAGATTCGATATCATTGGCAATTGACGAATATTATTTTAAGGTATTCAATGACAAAATTGGCTGCTTAAGCCGTAGTTTTTTCAATTTTCTAGTTTTATTCTAGAAACATTTAACTTTTAGGAGTCATCCTACAGTTGTAAATATGTCTGCAAAATTAGCAGTTGTGTTAAATACCATCGTAGTTACAGTATGGCTAACGGCGAGGTGTTCTACGATTTTTACTTCAAACATTCATTTTTAAAGAAAAAAACCAATGCCCCAGGTAGCATTTGGAGCATGATAATTAACTTCGAATATTGGGCAGTTAAGTCTGTTATTATGTCTGGTCGAATATTACTTATTAAATAGATAATTATTTAATACTTGTACAGCTGATAATTGCTAAAGACTAAGTTCTTTCTCGTTTAAAATGACAAATCGACTATGAATACCGTTAATCTTAGAATTTAATTTCAATTCTTTGAACTTTTCTATAAAATTATTATTCTTACAACTGAAATAATATATGTTACTACAGCTACATAACAAAAGAGATAATTTTACGAGATAAGCTTCGTTATGTAACGTCGGTAAACTAAAATTACTAATAATATTTTTCCTTACTTGTTTTTTCGGAATTTTCCTTATTGACTTAAAAGTACTTCTGTATAGGGATCAACGTGCATTTGAAAAAAGATGAATCACCTGCAAACTCTATTCGTAGCTGCAGCACATCGACCAACTATGATTCATGCAAACACACGTTGGCCTATGCTGACTGAAAACAAAAAGCTAATAAGATAATAAAGTAGTTTTTAATACAGAGAAATGAAATAACTTTAAAAACTAATGTAGGCTTTTGTTCACACATGTGTATAATCAAAATGATTATAAAAAAATATTACAAAGAATCATTTGTATGACAAGTACCCCACAGGGGCCCCTCAATAGATACGACACCAAACGCCTAAGCCTCCTTAATACTTGATGATTTTTGTAGCTGACAAGTGAGAGTCTCAGAACAGTGTGGATCCACATTAACCTACGCTCTACTGGAAAGTCTTAACTCTTTACTCTCTCCCTGCTTGGACTTTTTTCTTGGTATCATCCAGCGTTCTTTGACATAGAGCAGTACCCACTGTCAAGTTTGTGATTAAATTCACCCGTATTGCAGAGGAAACATTGTTCTAGATTCATACTTTTTTTTGAGATTGCAGCTGCCACACGGAAAGCACGGCTTTAACGTATCTACTTCTTTACATTCCATGAAAACATGTCCGTAGTCTATGCATCAGAAGCATCAAGTTTTGATCAGTATCCTATTAATACGGCAGAAGACAAGCCCAACTCTAAGTCTACCTACGTGCTCTATATGCTTTGCAGCATTTTTTCGAGTATCACTAGAACCATTCTTTGTCTTTGAGAGTTCACTCTAAGAAGTTGAATATTTATGTTTTAGTTATTGTTTCGAATAGTCTTTCTAAAGGATTTCTGAATTCCTTCTCTTTTAACTCTGTATCGTGTAGATCCTGAACTTTGAGAGTCGTTTTCCGTACAGTAACCACCGTTACTTGGCTGGCTACTAAGTTTTCAAGATGATTTACATATTTTGCGAAATTCTTGATAAAGAGCAGAGCTCTTACACTGGTGACTACACAATCCACAACCACTCCTCTCTTATCAGTGTTGAAGCCAGGCTTCATAGCCTCAAATATTTTAGCAAAGGCTTATTCTCCACCAGCTCTTATCAAGACTTTTGTCATCGTATTGGAAAATTTCTTATAATTTCTTTTTGTTCTTATGAATACCCTGTTTATGTTTACCATTGCCTGTGGTTTTTTTAAAGTCATAGTCTTTCCACTTTTTTTAGAGATATCTGAGAGGCTCCTATTTCTTTTTACTCAGTTTATTTTCTTGAGAGCATAGTTCACAATAAGTATTAGCTTTTATCATAATGATTTGCAAATGCTCTACAAAAAAAATGATATTTAAGAAAACTAGCAGTTCTTACTCACGAAGTACAAGCTTATGGAAAGAAGAAAAATTTTTTTATTGATACACTCTTGAATAATATTTTTTAACTCAGAAGTATACGTAAAACCCAAAGAAATTATGTTACCTGTATTGTATACATTAATGTTGTACTGAAGGTTTGAAATAGATGATTGTCTACAAGATACGTGAGGCGTTTCACACGAAACTTCCCAGGCATGCGGCTCGAGCGCTAAAAGTCACTGTTTTCAGCTCATTTTCTTGGCCTTATTCCTATCCTAGAATAATGATGCGAATATTATTATCGATGTATTTTTCAGTCAGTTTTACGATGGTGTGATTAGCTTTCCAAAAGAACTTTATTTTCACTGAAAAAAAAACATAAAATATACTATATTTCGAAAAAAGCATTTTTAATATTTCATTGGATAGGTTAGGTGAGAGGCTAAGGTTTTCTTTACATTAAAGACGTTTTTATGCGCAGTGTGCTCTCAGTGAAAAATTTGAGTAAAACGATACCAAAGATTAGACGTTCAGCCATCTGAACGCGCACCACAGTTAAGTTAAGTAATATTATTAGTTTCGTAACATTTAATTATTTATTAAGCAATGAAGTATTCTTATACGGTATAACTTAATATAGTATTGTATAAATAGAATAGAATCTTCGGTTTATTGTATGATTTTCAGGTAGAATCAAAAGAGCCGTCTGAACATAAAGCGTATTTTAGTTCAAAATTTTATAAATTGCCTTGCATATTTCGGTTTATTTTTGTAATAAGCAATTATTTTTTGTTCATCAACAGAAAAAAGATCTTAAAAGTAAAGAGTTTATTGTAACTTGTGATTTTTCGGAAAATTACGTGTTTATTTTACAGAATTCAACCCAATCTTTTCATTGGATCAATAACCAAGCTTCCATTTTTACAGTTGTAATTCATCATAAAGAAAAAGATGAGCCTAAATACATAAGTATTGCTGTTATTTCCAGTTACCTTAATCATAATACTATTGCTGTATATGAGTATCAAAAAGTAATGATGAATTATTTAAAATCCAAGTTTGTAGTAAAAAAAATTTTTAAATAACTGATGGGACCAGTCAATATTTCAAAAGTAAGAGCAGTTTTGGAAAGATTCTTTTCTACAAAAAAGATTTTAAAATTAATTGTGAATGGCATTTTTTTGGTACAGCTTATGAGAAAAGGAGCGTGTGACGGTATTGAAGCCAACTTGAAGAGAGGTGCAAAACGTGCAAGTCTTCAAGTTTTGTCTAATAACCGAATTTTAACAGCAGAAAACTTGTATGACTGGGCAAAGAGTTATTGTAAGGAAAGAAAAGTTTTTTTTTTTTTAAGAGTCGTATGAAAAATGTAAAATTAAACTCAAATATAGATTTAATGAAGCAAAATTAATACCAGGTACTTTGTAACTCCATATTGTGATTCCAATCAATGATTAAAAATTAAAACTTAAAAAAAACATCTGTTTTGCACTCCCACCACGCACGCTGTTTTCGCCAGCAGCACTGCACCACCTTTAGCTGTGATAGAATTTCTCCGTGCTCTTGAATATCTTGGCTCTCGGCTCTCACAGTTTTCGCATACATAGATACTTATATATGTTACCAATGTGCTGTGTTAATGTGTTTTTTTAAAAAAAACTTTATTTTGAATGTTAGGCAGTTAAGTATGTTAATAAGCATGGTTACATTTAACTTGTTAAATAGATGAGTATTCAATACTTGTACGGCTGAAAATTGCTAAAGACTGAGTTCTTCCACGTTTAAAATGACAAATCAACTAATATTACGATTAGTTTTGATATTTAATTTCAATTCTCGGAACTTCTCTACAAAATGATTATTATTATTATTACGAGTCAAGTAATTAATCTTACTATAGCTACCAAAAAAAAGATGATCTTACGTGGTCAATAACTACATACTCTTACTTTACAAATTATTAATTCTTTAATGAATATTTGCCTATTGAAATTTTTTAATAACATAGGTGCTCTTGGCTTTTATTTTAACGTTTATTTAACAATGAGTGACTTTTCTAGGATTTAAATGTTGATTTTCGACACATGTAACCTTTCCAATAGGAATAAGTAATTACTAAAACATTCAAAAAAACAATAATTCTGCTTTGAGCTACTAACACCTTAACTTAATTTTTCCGATAGAGAAAAAAATCAAATTCAAACTTGAACCTTGGAACTTTATCATAAGCATATGTCACTTTAAATACATATGAAAATAGTGTGCCAATAGTCGTGGCAGCTTATTTAATATCGCAACGTATACTTCTGCATTGATAACTTTAGGATTCGAATCTCCGTTATGGCATGTTGCTTTTTTTTACATTTGAGTTTTCTTTTTTTTTTATTCCCATATTACTAAGTATATGATTTTTTCAATAATTGTAATTTTTTTTTTATGTTTACGTTGCGTAACGAATTCTTAGAGTTCATCCATTAGTAAGTAGATTTTTCTACATTCAAATTAATATTTGTAACAATACAATGCAATAAACAGTGTACATTATTATAATATTATATATGTTAAGTAACGCTTTATTCTTGTTTAGATAGATGTACAGTTATTATTTCTTTATTTAAAAATTATTGAAACTTTGTATTATAACTCTTATTTATTTGACGCCAGCTTAACAAAAAGTTATGAATAATACTTCCAAAGAGGATAACACCTTTTTAACATAGTTAACAATTACATGAAATGTTACTAAATAATAAAATAAGACTATTAAGTATCAGAGACATCACACAGAAAATTTTTTTTCACGCCAGCTTAACAAAGTGTTATGGTTAACACTTTTAAAGAGGATCACACCTTTCACAATCTCATCAACAGTTACATAACATATTGCCCAATAAATAATATGACTATTGAGTATCAGAAAAATTAAACAAAAATTTTTTCTGGATCATTTTTCAATCAACACATTGATAAAGTCAGGTGTCACAGCACAAGCTCGCATAAAGAGCAGTGTTTTTCTGCGTTTCTCTTTTGAAAAACGATACACAAATGATAATGAACAAAAAATTACTTGCGACTTGTTTGTTATTTTTAACATGATTTTATTATAAAAATTTTTATGGCTATCTCTGCTCTCGCAGCTTGCATATCGAATACATAAATTTATTATGTATTTGTTGGTGTTCATAACGAAGTAAAAAAAAAAAAAAAAATTTGTAATACAAAAATTAGTTTTTTATCCCTTACATTATACTAACAAAGTAAGTCCCGATAAATACATACATTTGTACGTATATATAGAATTGTATATAAATGGAGATATTAGTTAGTCATTAAAGATATTAGACATAGATAATTGGTCAATAATTTTTTCCGCTCACACGCACATATTAATAAAAATAAAAAGAATCCCTTTTAATCACCCAACTACAATTCTACTACCTAATCCATAAACATTTGTTAATTATAACAAAAAGTTAAGCTTTTTCAAAATGAACTTCTTATTTTTAATTTCTTTAATGTCAGCCAAGTTTTATTTTCACTTGAGCCCTGAAGTTTCGTTATAAACATGTTTTACTATTTATTATGGGATAGCCCGAGTTTCAGTAGCCTAGATAGTTGTGACTTTGTGCGATTGGTTTTGCCTTGACATTCTCGGGGCTTAAATCTTACTAACAGCATAAATTTGTCTTTCATTTTCTTTTTTTTTTCTTTCGACATGTTTTAATGATACAAGTGTGTAATTTTTGTGACCATAGTATTTATTTACGTTCGATATATACGATTCGTAATAAATACTTACTTGTGCGTCACATCTTTTGTCAACTAACATATGTAAATATAACATAATAATTGATTTGGTAGAAGAGGGTATAATACAGACACTTTGAAGTACAAAATAACAGTGAAAATTATGGCTTAAAACATTATCGACTATATTATTTCTTAACGTATTTAACTGTCATTTAGTTGTTTAAGATGACGCTAATTGGAAAGTATACGAAAGTTTGCTCATTGATACAGATTGTTGTAAGCATTGGCGATGAAAACAGTATTTTGGCTAATTACTTATTTTGTAACTTTTTTTGTACACATTGTCATACCACTCAGATGGTACTAGTATAAAGCGTTGTTTAAAGATGTAATACAATTAACATAATCTTCACGTTAAAGATCGCACAAAAGCTAACAAATATATAATATTGTATGTTCACCTAATTTTACTTGTGAACATTCTTATTAATAATTTCCTTTACTTCTCTAAACAACATGCTGGGCACGCTGTGTTTTATTTTTTTTTTTTTTTTCACTTCAAACCCTTGTACAAATAACAAATTCTCTTATTTATTCACTTAAATCAGCAGTTGTCATTTGCCAATGATTTCATATTTGGCTGCTATAAAAAGATTTTTCCAAGTGTTTATATTATATTGTTTTATATTAAAACAAATCTCATCCATAAAAAAATATACGTATATTTGTTAGCTGATTAAAGATGTGATGCACAAGTAAATATTAATTACGGATCGTATATACTCAACGTAAATAAACACTATGATCACAAATATTACATACTTGTATTATTAAAACATGTCGAAAAAAAAAAAAAATTATGCTCTGGGTAAGATTTGAACCCCTAGAACGTCAAGGCAAAATCAATTGCACAGAGTCACAACTAACTAGGCTACCGAGACTCTGGCTATTCCACGATTAACAGTAAAGCATGTTTGTAACTATTACGTCGGTGCAATGTATTATTTGGGTCTAAGCTTGTGCTTACTAACTCGGGATTTGCACTGAGCACGTAGGTGGGATGCGGGGCTAAAAGGTAGCTAAATTCCTTGACTGGGTGCTCAGAAGGGGTACAGCCCGACTGTTTTGATCGAATTGAAGCGGATGTCGAGTAGTAGTGCGAGGCACTCGTTCGTGGAGCACCTCTGGTTTGTCAAAAAGACCCGGCGCGGGCGCGACGTGTCAAAATAGTATTTTGTCTGCGATCTAGAGTTTTTCAATACTGTAACAAGTAAAGGTAGTTACGCTCTAGAGGTTACACAAAGGGCAAAATGGTTTAAATTAGCGATCGGTCTAGGAGCCACCAATACCGTCCGGAGTAAAGGTGATTGTCCTAGACTGTACGTAAGGAACAATTCTTTTATTTATTCTCGTAAATAGGCCTTTAACCGACACCGTTATGTCAATTCTAAAAACACGTCTGCTTTGAAACGGAGAGGAAAGGCAGAGTTAATCACTTCAATATTTTTAATTAACTAACTTTTATTTTTTGATATTTAAACGTACACATGCCGAACTAAAGCGAAGTGTCCGAGGTTTAAGTTCAAAAACCGCACTCATGGAGGACTCACTCCACTCAAAAATTGGCACATACCACATCCGGCTCATTCTCCTTCGTGCGTCAAGAAAAGGGTAGTACTTAGTTATGCTATATACTGTTTGTTTATTTAACTCAACTTGTTGTAGAAAGAAAAAAAAGAATCGCTTAATACTTTAATTAATGCTTTGGTAAATAAGCGATCGGTATGTTACGGCATAGTAACTAATACTGAAATAGAAATAACGATGACCGTTGTTATAACAACTTATAATGATAACATGAGTGTAATGGTACGATAACAGTAAAAATAGTGATAATAATAATATTAATAGTAATAGTAATTATAATTCGTAAAGTACGGATAGTGGTAACAATAGAAGTACTTTGCCTTTCGCAAGTCAACATAATGAAACTTACAGGTAGTCAGGGGCGTCACAACCTAAATTTTCATGGTATGGAATGGGCTTCAACATTAGTATGGGGTGGAGAGGGGGGGGGAATTTTCATCAATTTCAGTATAATCCACTGTATAATCGAAATATTTAAGTGCAAGTGTATCAATCTAAGTTCTTAAACCCACATAACCAAAAAGCCTAGTTATACTTGAAAAATTGTTTGTTAATAAAGGTTAGTACAAAGTATAAAGTAATATTTTTACAAAAAATCACTTTGGTAAAAATTTAATTATTCAAATATGGCCTTCGGTGATATAAATTGTGCAATTCACTATTCTCATGGCTTTTGAATGACGAAATTGCATTTTTCCAGCAACTGAAACCTTCATCAACAAATTCTTTTTTCGAGATATTAGTATTTTTGTTCTGCCCAATTATCAATTTGTTATTGACGGCATATGTACATGTGGTACAAATTGCTTTGCCAAAAGCATTAGAATCCAGCCACTTATATGTTTTTTTCCAGTTAGGGAATGACGATGGTGTCAATTCTAAATTGCATCAAATTTTAATAATGATAATGATAAGCAATAAACTTTTTTTTTGTTTAGTAACAAATTTAAATTTACCTGGAGAATAATAATCACTGCTCAACTTATCTTAATTACTTTCAGAGACCTTATTATCAAAAAGCTCACTTTGATGCAGCATACTGTTTGATTTATTTAGCTCGTTGCTTGGAGAATCACTCTCTTTGCTATGGGAACTGAGTGGAACAAGAAATTTTCTCATTTTTATTTATAGATTTTAGTATAAAATGAAAAGTGCCAATGTATCAAAAAGAGACTGTTAGCTCCATGTAAGAAAAAATACTGGTAATAGTATGTTGGGGTTAGATTTTATATTAAGGTCTGTTTGCAGTGTAAGCATGACTACTATAATGCAATCGAGTATTGAAATTTTGTAATCGAAATATCGAATATCGTATTGAATATCGCATTTCAAGCAAATGCTGCCAGTGTGTACCTGTGCGTGCGAAATACATTTTAAATCTAGTAAATAGTGAACATAAGTAACAGCGAGAAATGCGTGTTACTCTTTAGTTTAATAAATATAAATTCAAATTTATATCACCGAAGGCCATATTTGAATAATTAAATTTTTACCAAAGTGATTTTTTGTAAAAATATTACTTTATACTTTGTACTAACCTTTATTAACAAACAATTTTTCAAGTATAACTAGGCTTTTTGGTTATGTGGGTTTAAGAACTTAGATTGATACACTTGCACTTAAATATTTCGATTATACAGTGGATTATACTGAAATTGATGAAAATTCCCCCCCCCTCTCCACCCCATACTAATGTTGAAGCCCATTCCATACCATGAAAATTTAGGTTGTGACGCCCCTGACTACCTGTAAGTTTCATTATGTTGACTTGCGAAAGGCAAAGTACTTCTATTGTTACCACTATCCGTACTTTACGAATTATAATTACTATTACTATTAATATTATTATTATCACTATTTTTACTGTTATCGTACCATTACACTCATGTTATCATTATAAGTTGTTATAACAACGGTCATCGTTATTTCTATTTCAGTATTAGTTACTATGCCGTAACATACCGATCGCTTATTTACCAAAGCATTAATTAAAGTATTAAGCGATTCTTTTTTTTCTTTCTACAACAAGTTGAGTTAAATAAACAAACAGTATATAGCATAACTAAGTACTACCCTTTTCTTGACGCACGAAGGAGAATGAGCCGGATGTGGTATGTGCCAATTTTTGAGTGGAGTGAGTCCTCCATGAGTGCGGTTTTTGAACTTAAACCTCGGACACTTCGCTTTAGTTCGGCATGTGTACGTTTAAATATCAAAAAATAAAAGTTAGTTAATTAAAAATATTGAAGTGATTAACTCTGCCTTTCCTCTCCGTTTCAAAGCAGACGTGTTTTTAGAATTGACATAACGGTGTCGGTTAAAGGCCTATTTACGAGAATAAATAAAAGAATTGTTCCTTACGTACAGTCTAGGACAATCACCTTTACTCCGGACGGTATTGGTGGCTCCTAGACCGATCGCTAATTTAAACCATTTTGCCCTTTGTGTAACCTCTAGAGCGTAACTACCTTTACTTGTTACAGTATTGAAAAACTCTAGATCGCAGACAAAATACTATTTTGACACGTCGCGCCCGCGCCGGGTCTTTTTGACAAACCAGAGGTGCTCCACGAACGAGTGCCTCGCACTACTACTCGACATCCGCTTCAATTCGATCAAAACAGTCGGGCTGTACCCCTTCTGAGCACCCAGTCAAGGAATTTAGCTACCTTTTAGCCCCGCATCCCACCTACGTGCTCAGTGCAAATCCCGAGTTAGTAAGCACAAGCTTAGACCCAAATAATACATTGCACCGACGTAATAGTTACAAACATGCTTTACTGTTAATCGTGGAATAGCCAGAGTCTCGGTAGCCTAGTTAGTTGTGACTCTGTGCAATTGATTTTGCCTTGACGTTCTAGGGGTTCAAATCTTACCCAGAGCATAATTTTTTTTTTTTTTCGACATGTTTTAATAATACAAGTATGTAATATTTGTGATCATAGTGTTTATTTACGTTGAGTATATACGATCCGTAATTAATATTTACTTGTGCATCACATCTTTAATCAGCTAACAAATATACGTATATTTTTTTATGGATGAGATTTGTTTTAATATAAAACAATATAATATAAACACTTGGAAAAATCTTTTTATAGCAGCCAAATATGAAATCATTGGCAAATGACAACTGCTGATTTAAGTGAATAAATAAGAGAATTTGTTATTTGTACAAGGGTTTGAAGTGAAAAAAAAAAAAAAAATAAAACACAGCGTGCCCAGCATGTTGTTTAGAGAAGTAAAGGAAATTATTAATAAGAATGTTCACAAGTAAAATTAGGTGAACATACAATATTATATATTTGTTAGCTTTTGTGCGATCTTTAACGTGAAGATTATGTTAATTGTATTACATCTTTAAACAACGCTTTATACTAGTACCATCTGAGTGGTATGACAATGTGTACAAAAAAAGTTACAAAATAAGTAATTAGCCAAAATACTGTTTTCATCGCCAATGCTTACAACAATCTGTATCAATGAGCAAACTTTCGTATACTTTCCAATTAGCGTCATCTTAAACAACTAAATGACAGTTAAATACGTTAAGAAATAATATAGTCGATAATGTTTTAAGCCATAATTTTCACTGTTATTTTGTACTTCAAAGTGTCTGTATTATACCCTCTTCTACCAAATCAATTATTATGTTATATTTACATATGTTAGTTGACAAAAGATGTGACGCACAAGTAAGTATTTATTACGAATCGTATATATCGAACGTAAATAAATACTATGGTCACAAAAATTACACACTTGTATCATTAAAACATGTCGAAAGAAAAAAAAAAGAAAATGAAAGACAAATTTATGCTGTTAGTAAGATTTAAGCCCCGAGAATGTCAAGGCAAAACCAATCGCACAAAGTCACAACTATCTAGGCTACTGAAACTCGGGCTATCCCATAATAAATAGTAAAACATGTTTATAACGAAACTTCAGGGCTCAAGTGAAAATAAAACTTGGCTGACATTAAAGAAATTAAAAATAAGAAGTTCATTTTGAAAAAGCTTAACTTTTTGTTATAATTAACAAATGTTTATGGATTAGGTAGTAGAATTGTAGTTGGGTGATTAAAAGGGATTCTTTTTATTTTTATTAATATGTGCGTGTGAGCGGAAAAAATTATTGACCAATTATCTATGTCTAATATCTTTAATGACTAACTAATATCTCCATTTATATACAATTCTATATATACGTACAAATGTATGTATTTATCGGGACTTACTTTGTTAGTATAATGTAAGGGATAAAAAACTAATTTTTGTATTACAAATTTTTTTTTTTTTTTTTACTTCGTTATGAACACCAACAAATACATAATAAATTTATGTATTCGATATGCAAGCTGCGAGAGCAGAGATAGCCATAAAAATTTTTATAATAAAATCATGTTAAAAATAACAAACAAGTCGCAAGTAATTTTTTGTTCATTATCATTTGTGTATCGTTTTTCAAAAGAGAAACGCAGAAAAACACTGCTCTTTATGCGAGCTTGTGCTGTGACACCTGACTTTATCAATGTGTTGATTGAAAAATGATCCAGAAAAAATTTTTGTTTAATTTTTCTGATACTCAATAGTCATATTATTTATTGGGCAATATGTTATGTAACTGTTGATGAGATTGTGAAAGGTGTGATCCTCTTTAAAAGTGTTAACCATAACACTTTGTTAAGCTGGCGTGAAAAAAAATTTTCTGTGTGATGTCTCTGATACTTAATAGTCTTATTTTATTATTTAGTAACATTTCATGTAATTGTTAACTATGTTAAAAAGGTGTTATCCTCTTTGGAAGTATTATTCATAACTTTTTGTTAAGCTGGCGTCAAATAAATAAGAGTTATAATACAAAGTTTCAATAATTTTTAAATAAAGAAATAATAACTGTACATCTATCTAAACAAGAATAAAGCGTTACTTAACATATATAATATTATAATAATGTACACTGTTTATTGCATTGTATTGTTACAAATATTAATTTGAATGTAGAAAAATCTACTTACTAATGGATGAACTCTAAGAATTCGTTACGCAACGTAAACATAAAAAAAAAATTACAATTATTGAAAAAATCATATACTTAGTAATATGGGAATAAAAAAAAAAGAAAACTCAAATGTAAAAAAAAGCAACATGCCATAACGGAGATTCGAATCCTAAAGTTATCAATGCAGAAGTATACGTTGCGATATTAAATAAGCTGCCACGACTATTGGCACACTATTTTCATATGTATTTAAAGTGACATATGCTTATGATAAAGTTCCAAGGTTCAAGTTTGAATTTGATTTTTTTCTCTATCGGAAAAATTAAGTTAAGGTGTTAGTAGCTCAAAGCAGAATTATTGTTTTTTTGAATGTTTTAGTAATTACTTATTCCTATTGGAAAGGTTACATGTGTCGAAAATCAACATTTAAATCCTAGAAAAGTCACTCATTGTTAAATAAACGTTAAAATAAAAGCCAAGAGCACCTATGTTATTAAAAAATTTCAATAGGCAAATATTCATTAAAGAATTAATAATTTGTAAAGTAAGAGTATGTAGTTATTGACCACGTAAGATCATCTTTTTTTTGGTAGCTATAGTAAGATTAATTACTTGACTCGTAATAATAATAATAATCATTTTGTAGAGAAGTTCCGAGAATTGAAATTAAATATCAAAACTAATCGTAATATTAGTTGATTTGTCATTTTAAACGTGGAAGAACTCAGTCTTTAGCAATTTTCAGCCGTACAAGTATTGAATACTCATCTATTTAACAAGTTAAATGTAACCATGCTTATTAACATACTTAACTGCCTAACATTCAAAATAAAGTTTTTTTTAAAAAAACACATTAACACAGCACATTGGTAACATATATAAGTATCTATGTATGCGAAAACTGTGAGAGCCGAGAGCCAAGATATTCAAGAGCACGGAGAAATTCTATCACAGCTAAAGGTGGTGCAGTGCTGCTGGCGAAAACAGCGTGCGTGGTGGGAGTGCAAAACAGATGTTTTTTTTAAGTTTTAATTTTTAATCATTGATTGGAATCACAATATGGAGTTACAAAGTACCTGGTATTAATTTTGCTTCATTAAATCTATATTTGAGTTTAATTTTACATTTTTCATACGACTCTTAAAAAAAAAAAAACTTTTCTTTCCTTACAATAACTCTTTGCCCAGTCATACAAGTTTTCTGCTGTTAAAATTCGGTTATTAGACAAAACTTGAAGACTTGCACGTTTTGCACCTCTCTTCAAGTTGGCTTCAATACCGTCACACGCTCCTTTTCTCATAAGCTGTACCAAAAAAATGCCATTCACAATTAATTTTAAAATCTTTTTTGTAGAAAAGAATCTTTCCAAAACTGCTCTTACTTTTGAAATATTGACTGGTCCCATCAGTTATTTAAAAATTTTTTTTACTACAAACTTGGATTTTAAATAATTCATCATTACTTTTTGATACTCATATACAGCAATAGTATTATGATTAAGGTAACTGGAAATAACAGCAATACTTATGTATTTAGGCTCATCTTTTTCTTTATGATGAATTACAACTGTAAAAATGGAAGCTTGGTTATTGATCCAATGAAAAGATTGGGTTGAATTCTGTAAAATAAACACGTAATTTTCCGAAAAATCACAAGTTACAATAAACTCTTTACTTTTAAGATCTTTTTTCTGTTGATGAACAAAAAATAATTGCTTATTACAAAAATAAACCGAAATATGCAAGGCAATTTATAAAATTTTGAACTAAAATACGCTTTATGTTCAGACGGCTCTTTTGATTCTACCTGAAAATCATACAATAAACCGAAGATTCTATTCTATTTATACAATACTATATTAAGTTATACCGTATAAGAATACTTCATTGCTTAATAAATAATTAAATGTTACGAAACTAATAATATTACTTAACTTAACTGTGGTGCGCGTTCAGATGGCTGAACGTCTAATCTTTGGTATCGTTTTACTCAAATTTTTCACTGAGAGCACACTGCGCATAAAAACGTCTTTAATGTAAAGAAAACCTTAGCCTCTCACCTAACCTATCCAATGAAATATTAAAAATGCTTTTTTCGAAATATAGTATATTTTATGTTTTTTTTTCAGTGAAAATAAAGTTCTTTTGGAAAGCTAATCACACCATCGTAAAACTGACTGAAAAATACATCGATAATAATATTCGCATCATTATTCTAGGATAGGAATAAGGCCAAGAAAATGAGCTGAAAACAGTGACTTTTAGCGCTCGAGCCGCATGCCTGGGAAGTTTCGTGTGAAACGCCTCACGTATCTTGTAGACAATCATCTATTTCAAACCTTCAGTACAACATTAATGTATACAATACAGGTAACATAATTTCTTTGGGTTTTACGTATACTTCTGAGTTAAAAAATATTATTCAAGAGTGTATCAATAAAAAAATTTTTCTTCTTTCCATAAGCTTGTACTTCGTGAGTAAGAACTGCTAGTTTTCTTAAATATCATTTTTTTTGTAGAGCATTTGCAAATCATTATGATAAAAGCTAATACTTATTGTGAACTATGCTCTCAAGAAAATAAACTGAGTAAAAAGAAATAGGAGCCTCTCAGATATCTCTAAAAAAAGTGGAAAGACTATGACTTTAAAAAAACCACAGGCAATGGTAAACATAAACAGGGTATTCATAAGAACAAAAAGAAATTATAAGAAATTTTCCAATACGATGACAAAAGTCTTGATAAGAGCTGGTGGAGAATAAGCCTTTGCTAAAATATTTGAGGCTATGAAGCCTGGCTTCAACACTGATAAGAGAGGAGTGGTTGTGGATTGTGTAGTCACCAGTGTAAGAGCTCTGCTCTTTATCAAGAATTTCGCAAAATATGTAAATCATCTTGAAAACTTAGTAGCCAGCCAAGTAACGGTGGTTACTGTACGGAAAACGACTCTCAAAGTTCAGGATCTACACGATACAGAGTTAAAAGAGAAGGAATTCAGAAATCCTTTAGAAAGACTATTCGAAACAATAACTAAAACATAAATATTCAACTTCTTAGAGTGAACTCTCAAAGACAAAGAATGGTTCTAGTGATACTCGAAAAAATGCTGCAAAGCATATAGAGCACGTAGGTAGACTTAGAGTTGGGCTTGTCTTCTGCCGTATTAATAGGATACTGATCAAAACTTGATGCTTCTGATGCATAGACTACGGACATGTTTTCATGGAATGTAAAGAAGTAGATACGTTAAAGCCGTGCTTTCCGTGTGGCAGCTGCAATCTCAAAAAAAAGTATGAATCTAGAACAATGTTTCCTCTGCAATACGGGTGAATTTAATCACAAACTTGACAGTGGGTACTGCTCTATGTCAAAGAACGCTGGATGATACCAAGAAAAAAGTCCAAGCAGGGAGAGAGTAAAGAGTTAAGACTTTCCAGTAGAGCGTAGGTTAATGTGGATCCACACTGTTCTGAGACTCTCACTTGTCAGCTACAAAAATCATCAAGTATTAAGGAGGCTTAGGCGTTTGGTGTCGTATCTATTGAGGGGCCCCTGTGGGGTACTTGTCATACAAATGATTCTTTGTAATATTTTTTTATAATCATTTTGATTATACACATGTGTGAACAAAATAGCAATAATACGCGGAAAAGTCATTGGGAAAATCGATATTAAAAAATTTATCAGTTTTCCCGAGGTACCTTGTGTAAGGATGACGGCCCTGCCACGATAAAGCTGACAACACTGTACTCTCTTGCTCGCATCTGCTATTATATACCTATACTTGTGTTAGACTTAAATTTTCATGCTTGTATGTTTATGAATGTACAGCGCATGCGCACTTACAGTACCTGAACAAAACAATTCTCATGTTTGATGTTTTCCTCGCTATTTTCTCAAAATTCAACGTGTTGATCCTATTCTTTCTTTTGAATAATAGATTCTTTATACTTTTAAGTACATGTACCAATTTCATGTGTGGGCCCACAGCTTTTTATTGCGGTACGGTAGTCTATTGAATTTCGGGTTTCATAAGGTTGCGTGTTAAAATGACGAATTTTCACAAGCGATTTTTTCAAAAATAAATGTGTTGACCTACCTATTTTGTTTTCCTAAAAAAATCTAGCAAACTTTATCTATATAATCTCTGAATTTCAGACCTAGCCAGCATTTAATTCAAAATCGCCCAAGCATCCTTAAGTATCACTAAAAAAGAATGCAGCTAACGGAAAAGAGTTACATATAGGTGTCGCTTGTCAGAGATCCTTAGTCCTTTTTAGGGCTTTAGAAAATGGATACCTATTATTCATTCTTTTTTTCCTTGTCAGTTTATCTTCAAAAGCTTAAGACTTCTTGCTGTTTTACATGGATCGTGGAATAAGTAGATTCAGATTTATTTTCTCCTAAAAATACGTTAGCAGACATAATTTAGATTCACCATATCATGCGTGTATAAGCATCTTATCACTCAAACAACAAACAACTCTTTTCAGTGTTTAGTGTAGTGACAAAATTTTTAAGTAACTTTCGTGTATAATCACCTTGTAATATGTTCGAGCTTTTGCTACTTGCGCTTGACTCTTTATCTGACGTGCTTATCCCTACCATCGTCTTGTAAACCTTTATAACTGCAGAGAATATTCGCTTAATTTATGTAAAATACTTTGGGCTATTTTCTGGACCCTTTCACGGCTTCTATAATGAACTGAGTTCTTCTATTGTTATTCTAAGCTTGTTGCCTCTACCGAACATACGGGAAGGAAATACGTAGGTGGTGAAAAATCTTCGATACTACAGTTTGTTGTGCGTATCCATATGTATACTTTCATATCTACTCAGAACTTGTGGTCAATAGAGCAGGAAAAGAAATTTTGTGTGCTATAACCTCTGGAAAAAGGGACCAGAGGTGTACATTTTTGATGGAAAATTTTAAACTATAAGACTTTACTTTGTAACGAGGCAAAATAAAACGTAATTATAAAACAGATAAGATGAAGAAATTGAGCAGCACTATTTACACAAATTTGTAAACACAGCTACAGCAGTGGCAGAATAGACTCAAGAAAGCATGACAACCACAGAAAAAATAATGAAGGAAGCTAGAAAAAAGGACCACATCGATAACCTGCATGACGTATTCTGGCTCTAGCCATGCAGAAAGATATTCAAAAAAGAAAGCGTTCAGTAAAGAGAGTATTGTTGGTTATGTAAGCAGTGTATAGAGGAAATCGGACGCAAAACAAAACATTAGAGAAAGAGAGACAAAAAAAGAAAATGTTTATGCGTATGTCAAGTGCATGCTCAAGTTAAAGGGCATTTTGTTATTGTCACCTTTTAAAAACGTGAACATTAGGATACGTAAAGATGACGTGTGTAAGTATTTGTGTGATTGTGGCAGCAATCCTCCTTATTATGTATTTCCTTGTCTAGCCTAGCTTGCATCTAAGGAAGCGGTAGGTCTTTGGCTAACGGACTCTTGTTATGCTCTACGTGTATTTTGATCAGACACTAATGAAGAAATCAGTCTCTCAGCACTACTTCACCTTCTAATATACTTAATTTCCGTATTCTCAATTGTCAATCAAGTTGTTTTTAGGCAGGTTGTTTGCGGAACGCTGGACCTGTCTGTCTTGTTGAGACTCACTTAGCAGTTTTTCTACATTAGTTAACCATGCTGCCATCGGAGAGTTAACTGCCAACTGAGCTACAGAACTGGCATAGTTATGTAGACTACTTACCTTATCTCTGAATGAGACACACCAATATTCTTGCAGGGGACAGCGTCAACACGCAGCACTGGCCACTTATTGACCAGCAGCCGTGCACAGCATGTGTGTGTGTGTGCGTACGCAGTCATACATAACTGCTTGTAGACAAGTATTATACAGTATATCTATATATTTTGGCTGGCAGCAGCATAAACTCAGCGCTCCTTAGTAGAGAGAGAAAGAGGGAGAGAGAGGACGGTATTAGTATATCTATATAGGTGTGACAGAAAAAGCGTTACGCTTTCCGAAATTTCACTACCCAAGCAGAAATCCAAGGCTCGTGTAAAATGTTTTCACAAAAAAAAAGTATAATAAATAAAAAAGTAACAAGTAACGCTAGTTTTCGAGCGCTGGAGGAAAATGTTTATTTTTCATTAAATTTTAGAGGTTATGCTACACTATACGATATCATTAGCATTTAAAAGTTTTTTAACCTCAATTAATTGATATTTGTCTAAACCTACATTCTTCAATAAATCTGTAACAGAAAAAAAATATCTCGTTTTTAATTTTGTTTTAGCTAAGTACTTAAAACTTTTAAGTAAAAAGTAAAAACTCAGACATAAGCCTTCCATTCATGTCAAATGCCTTAATTATTAAACAGATGGCTTTACTGGTAGGTAACTATCCCAAATTTAAATTGCACACCCGCGTGAACACGTGAAACTTGTTTTTTTGGTCTACTTTCATACATTCTTATTCTTGATTTTGAGTTTTTATTATAAGTTTTTAGGTAACACGTGGAAAAAGATATAAAAAACATACTTAACACACTTGTAATAGCTTTGCAAACATGGTATAATTTTTCCTAAAAAATCGCACCTTAGATTCATAGAAAATATCTAAGTACTGAAATTTAGGATTATATTCTAACGTAACTCAATACCTTGCTATCTATGTACCACTATGTTTTTCTCTTTATAAAAGCCGTAAAAAACATTGTTTGCAGTCTATCTCGTTTTTTGTAAAAAATATAGTAAATTTTTAGTAATTGGAGATTACGTTACATTTTAAAAAGCTATCGAATCAATATTGGACATCTGAAATGATGTGCCATTCTTGCAAAATTTCTTTGGTAATCTACTTTATTACAGTATGCATACGGGTATACCCAATACATATGTTTATATCACATTTCGTTACGATTAAACCACATAAAGTACAATATTATAAAAATATATCAAATATATTTGAGATACTTAACTTTTTTACATACTTAAATATGCTACCAATCAGGCATCTTCTTTAGCAATTCTGTGTATTTGAATATTTTACCTGCACTTAAAAATATTCTAATAAATTTAAGACCAAAGTGTCTGTCAGGTTTAAAAAAGTAGGGCAATTGGAGCAGTTTAAGTAGGACATTTGGAGCGTTGCTATAGTTAATTTTTTTCTTTTTTTTTTTTTTTTTTTTTGTTAAACTATCTGACCTCAAAAATTGCATAACTTTATTGATAGCTAAATTACAAGTGATTTGGCAAATCAATCATACTGACACGCAATTCGTAGAAAACTGAGCATGTTGTATTTTATCACAGCTACACTTTTCTTACGTTTGAGCAGACAGAAAACGTTACAAAATCTCTCTAATTACTCCATAATAACTGCTTTTGTTGTTCCTTTTAGAATTATCACTACTAAAAGAACTTGTTAGAACTGTTATCAAAATCTCTTATAAACTTTAAGCTTATATATTTCGTTTTTCATTTTACATATCAAAGTTAAAGTTCTAAGATTTTTCAAATACTTTTAATGTAATAAGACTGATATAAAATTTCAAGATGGCAGGACACTTAAACTTATTTTTATGTAAAAAATATGGTTTATTATTGCTATATTAAAATATATATAAAAAAACCCTTACCCTACCGTCTGCTATAAACGGTGTAGGCTCATACAGAATACTTGTAGTTGATATCACACTGTTGACAGCACTGCTTCATTTTAAGAACACGCCTGTTCTAACTATACATAGAAAAAGTTTGGCTTGTTGATCATTCAACGGTAAGATAACTTTTTGTAATGGCTGAGCCTGGAAAAATGTTGATTTAAGAATTTGTCATGCCCACATCTGATTATTGTTATTATAATAGCTGGATAGCCTATATTTGTTGATAAAGCTGTTGAATAGGATTAAAGAAACTTAATTTAAATAAAGTATTCAAGGCATTTTGCCAAAAGCGATTATTACTTGTCACTCAAAAATTTTAAGTGAGGCAGAAGTGAATAGTAGCACTGTCACTGAGGCATCGTCTGCGCTTCCAAACATTACCCGTCACACTCCCGTGATGCTTTTCATTCTTACTTTTTCCTTGTTAAGTGTTTCATTTTTACTCTGACCCTTATAAGTCAACTGATATTTGTTTATAAAATAACGAAAAGAGTTCTGAATTCATTAGAAATGACTGTAAATTTACTTTTACTGTAACTGTTAAGCTCAAAATATAGTAATACAAATAGGTTTTACTCAATAACGTTTTTCAAAATAAAATGGTCTACTTGATTTCATAGCGTAAAAACATTGTTTTGTTTATAACTTTCGGTACTGAAAAAAAAACAGAAAGAACAAATATGGGGTGTTAAATTATGCTTCGATTAAAGTAGTTGTTTTATCATACCTTGACGATAAGTTCGCATTCACGTCGAGATTTCAGGCTGGGAAGTTATGCATTCCTGACCAGGACGGGAATCATTTTGTTGCGCACTAACTTACTGCGCAGCTTTTTCCTAGTTACTTTCTCATGTTAGTTCTCAGCTACTTATGTGTATATAGCTATAGTCGATAATGTACTATACTCAGCTGACGGAAATCAAAGCCCTTGGATCATAACCTCAATACTTATGCCGTGCGAGTATGGAAATTGCAGAGTGTAAAATTGATGATTCACGTCAGTGAGTAGCGTTATACTCAATAACTAAAAGTTATCAAGTACTTATTCATTGTACATCTGAGTACTGAAAGCGATTCTGTGAATATATAAATAAAGCTCAGAAGCTTGTGTATTTGATGGTATACAGCCTACCTACAGATCTATTTTGTTTTCAAGAAGATTTACCCACAAAAAAAAAATCATGACTCACATCGTATGAATGCCAAATTGATGCCAAATTCCATCACTAAGACGTCTTTTAGTTATCAGTTGTCTGGAGATCACATTTTGACAACTTTTTACTAAAAGACATCATAGTGATGGAATTTGGCGTCAATTTGGCATATTTACGATGTCAGTATCATCAAAGTTTTGAGGGAATATACTAATACAATTCTCAAAATGCCAGTTTAAAAGATTTTAACATAAATTTTGTGTGTCATTGAAATTTTTATATAACTGTACAACTTCTACGAGCGTAGCTGCTTCATACAGTACCAGAGTCACTTTGTATTGTTTCCTATCTCGCTCGCTCTTTATGTCCCTAGAGTTCCTAGATCAATAAACGCATAGGCGTTCACAATGAACGACGAAACAACTGCGTGTAGATTTAGTACATAATCAAGCAAAAAATAGCTTTTTTTTGGTTGCAAACTTCCCGCCAGGTATGGAGAAAAATGGTATACACCCCTCGGCCGGAAAACAGCACATCACCGTCCGTGTAAGTATACGTTGACGGGAATGTATCGTTAATGTAATGTACTGTTTAGTCTACTTCCTAATAGCTACTTTATTCTGCATACAATAATAAATCAACTTGTAATGTTAACATGTCTAAAAAAAATAGACGCACAACTGGACTTAAAAAATTTGTGTTTTAGGGAAGTTTACTGTTATGTTATTCAAAATAACCAAAAGTAGATTACACCTCATTAGTCAATAAAAAGATTTTTTGTTAATTACTTTAAACTTTTCAGTTCGTTTTCCAAATCCAAGCCAAATTTATTCATTGGTATATCAAAAATGTATGTCCTATTCAGTTTTTTTTTTTTTTTTTTTTTTTTTTTTTCTTCAGTAAAGTGAGTACTTGTTATATTAATAATGCTGCAAAGATAATAACGTAAAGACAATTTAAATTGATAAAGACCTTACTTATATTATCAAATAACTAGGATTATTTTTGGTCTCTTCCTCATATTTAAATGGGGACTCCTTCTTTAATAGGATCTTTACAAATAATGTTTAAGATATAGGTTTGTATATAAATAATAATTTTTTTTAAAGCCAGATGTTACTATTCAAAATTATTATTACGTTATTTTTATGCTTGACCTCTGAAATCTTTTTCCTCATCGAAATCATAACTTAGAGTTCATGGTGAGTCTCATACATAAGTTAACATATTGATAATAATAAATACGGAAAACGAATTACATGAAAATGTAACTAAACTAAACGCAAGTAGCCAAGAAAGTGTTTAGTCTTCTCTGGCCAAGTGGATGAGGTATTTGTGTGACATTTTTTTACCCTAGTTTCGATAATTTATAAAGAATTGTTTGTGTTTCTGTATTATTGACTCCAATATTAATGTATTTTTTCATGCTGACAACATAAAATTTTTCTGTAAATATACCTTACAAAAAAATTTTGGCACTGTAAGAGAAATTACAGAATTATTCACACAATTGATTTGGAATTGAGGTTCTTTAAGGAGGCTCCAGCACCCTAGTGTCGCCATACTAGACGTATGTCATTTAATAGTTTAGAGTATGCTAAGTCTAAGGGTATCTTTTTTTATATCCTTAACCGGATAAGATCTTGAGAAATTCGTGCTTAAAGCTCGCTCTTTTAACAAGAGCGCTTATGGCAGGTGAACTAAGACTAATGATATGACACTCCAATTGAAAGTGTTGGGTATTAGCAATACATACGTATCACAGGTTATGACTTCATTTTTAAAATGCAGTCATAAAAAATGTAGATAACCGGAAAAACTATAAGATATTCTAGCTTCATTTGATTGAGTCGTTGCATTTCCGTGGGTAAGCCTATGTTTTTTTTGTGGCAGTGGTGCCAACTATCGAAAATTTTTGAAAAAATTAGAGCTCAAGATGCGGATTGGCATCCTCACTCAATGGAACTTCCTTAATCGATGAAACAACATGTTAAAATACTACAGGCATAATAATAAATAGTAAATATAAATAACAAGACACGAAAGTATTTTGGCATGCAGTGCCCTTTTGAATGATATGCCTTATTCTTACTTAATGGACCTGATATTAGAAAATACTAAGAAAAGTTTACTGCTTTTAAGGCTATTGTGATGCATCAAAATACTTATTCAAGTTTGAAAACTAATCTACCTAGTTTTTTTCTCTTACATAACAGTAGTTGATCTGTGCTTTTTAAAAAAATCTCTATTTACCCTTTTTTATACCATCATTTAAGTATTCAACTGTCATTTGTAAATTTCTTAACAGAACTTACATATAAGAACTTAATTTTCTATACCATTATCAAAAGAATCATCGTCCAGCTTGTAGCTCAGATTATTGTGAGAAACGTTAGATAAAGTACTTTTTGCTAGTAGAGAGAAATTTTAACAGCCATATTTCATTCGTTGCTAAACCAAAGCTTAAGTAAAAAATACATAGAAAATTTAAGGGAGTTATATTAGTAAACGAATTCATAATGAGAATTAGATGAAAATTAGTTGACAAATGAGTAAAGTCATAATAATGACACTATATAAATTTGAAGGCACGAGGGTTCCTAGAAACAGAGTAATTAATATTTATATTAAGCTAATTTTTGCATGTGGGCTGTCATCTTTTTAAGCACTTTTATTGTATTTACCTAGTGTATTAACAATAAACTTTAGACGAAAATTTTATCAACGATGAAAAAATTTAATGATAGTATTTAATTTTATTTAATATCTCAAGCGTACTAGTGAGAGGATAAATTAATTAATAACTGAGGTAAAAACTACGAAAGGTTATGTTGTCACAGGAGAGCAAGAAAGACAGACGGCATACCAATCTGTAGAAAACGTCGCATGGACTATAGTGAGGGATTGAACCTCCTTAAGTAACGAGCGATGCATGTTAAGTTGTTATCAGTACAATGAAATCGTTTACTTTTGCAACTTTTTTGTCAATATCACAAATGCAGCGAAGTAAAAAAGTTTACATATAAATGTCTATCATGTTTTGAATAGCTTGAAGCATATTGGCTAATTTACAAGAATTAAAATATAATCTAGATGTGTTTAGTTACTCTGAAAAAATAGTTGACACTTCGTGACTTTTCACCCATATTTTATTAATTCATAATTTGTAAGCCTTTATAGATAAATCCTACTACTCTACAAATTCTTTTAAAAAGGGTGCAATTTGTCTACTGTGGTACCCGATTGAACGTTCTTTTGTGCCATTAGAATTTAAATGATAGCTACACTAATAGTATACCAGCTTAAAGACTTGTTTCACAACTTTATTGATTTTCTCTTGACAACTATTATTTATTATTGACATGATAAGTACGTATTAATTTTTAATTTATCAAAAAATATGAGAAACGTCCATAATGCGTTTAAATAATTTTATTACACGTTATAGTTTGTTGTTATTCATCAGATGACTTAGATACACCCTTAATCATTACGTAAAATTTCAACATGTAAAAGAGCGATGGGTTGCGTATTCCTCTGTTTTTAAGCATCTAGTAAAATTTGATTACCAACCCAACAGCAAAACATTTTTAGCACGATTAAGTTATTTGACGGATGTGTTGCTTTAGGGCTCGTAGAATTTATTCGGTAGTTGTGGTGAATAGAAAGTTCTACGAGATACGGTGCTGAAACAGCTAATACTATGCTACATCGTTCTTTGGTTAATTTTTTTGTTCAAGTGCCATTCCATTTAGAATTGAGATATTAAAACTGTTTTATATTGCACATAACTTGTTTTACCAATTTTTTTGAGTTCATTGTAAAAGTCAATACACTTACCATATCTTGAACTGTCTTTACTGCAAAACTTATCATAAAAAATAGTTAAGATTGAACAGTAAGAATCTATGTTCCTTTTAGAAAATAAGGGGTTCCATGTTTTCTACAATAGTTTCTGAGTTTAATATGTTTTCTTACATAAAATTTGAAAGCACAATTACTACTAAGAATAATTTGCTAAGTTTAAATCTATACAAAATATATACACCGTTACTAACTTATTAACACGGTTCATGGCCACATAGTTCGCATTCTATATAAAACATGTTAGTAACACAGCATGTCCAATTTCTTGTACAATCAATCTAAAGCGAATTTTTGCATGCCATGATCACCACTGGCACCTTCTTTGTTATTATTCTTAGCATTTGGATTCGAAGAGAGGTATTTTTTGGAGTTCTCAAGTTTTAGCAGCTATAGAAACATTGAAGTCATATTTCATGCACACAAACTATAGTTAAAAAAAATTTTTATCTATGTATGGTCATTGACTGCTACGAAATTGATACGAAATCTCTCCTGCTGCCAAAAGGTCCCTTTTTACCAACTAAGAACACTATGTGAGCCTATCTGCAGATTTTTAATTTTTCAGTACAAAGACTTGTCAAAATGCTGAGAATAAATGAAACATGTAAGTAACTTGCGTTCACGATAACAAAAGCGACGACACTAAGTTAGTTATGTTGCTTTCAAAGGGATTCACCGTCACTACTACTACCACTGGAAGCATCATGCTTGATTTCTAAGGCTCTCTTTGTCTTTCAACAGCTGTGTGCTCTATTTCACTCTAAACCTCTTTTGTTCTCCTACGTGGGCTTAAATAATAGCAGCACACATACACGGGCTGCCCTCGCCCCTGCGTGCTATCCAACAACTGTGCACACAATTCACAATACCGAGCTACCTACCCAGGGGGTGGTTGGACATACTTGAAGCAGGCTATCGCTCTTATCGTTCACCTCAAGATAGCTTCTGATTTATAGATAGCACAAAAGATAATATGAGTTTACTCACCCTAGCTCCAGGTATTTTAAAAGTAACTTTAATTGATGTGCTACCTATATGGATACGTTAGTTATTAATCAAACAGACACATTAAAGGTTAAAAATAAGTAACTCTATAACAGTTTTGTAACTTGTATTTGTTTTAACTGTCAATTTGTATAAACTAAGAAAAATCTTGTAGTTAAAATCATTCTCGTTTGTACCTACTTTCCTTATACTGGGAGTACTGCAGAATTAAAATTCATACTATCTCGTATAAAATTGTGGTCATCAAAAATTCTACATATTTTTCCTGATTATTAGTTATAAAAGATGTTTTAATAGGCTCCATGTGCCAAAATACCCAGTGCCAACTAGTGGCTGGATAGTGAGTCCGCGTAGTTACGAAAATACACGGAGAAGCATAGCTGCCTAAAGTCAATATTTTTTTTTATTAATATTAAGATCCTTTCTAATGGCCTGATCATCTCAAATAGAATCCTTGACTCATTAACTTTAGGATGATATTTTTTTCAGAGTGAGATGTTGCTTTAATAAGTTGTAAAAGAGGCATATGTTGCTTCGTTTCTCGTACCTGTGAGCTACTTTACATGTCAGTTAAGTGTGTGAGAGGGATAGAGAGCTCCTAGTAGTACTAACACACGCAATGTAACTCAATATGTACGAGCAGCAAAGGAACATATGTCTCTATTACAACTTATTAAAGCAAAATCTCATGCTGAAAAAAATATCGTCGTAAAGTTAAAGAGTTAGGGATTCTAATCAAGATGATCGGGCTTCTAAAAAGGATCTTTATATTAATGAAAAAAATTATTGACTGTAGGCAACCATACTTCTCTGTGTACTCTCATAACCACGTGGACTTACCATCTAGCCACAACTTGTCGCTGGTGTCTTAGTCCATTGAGCCAATCGAGATGTACTATCCTTAGACTTTTCTACAATACAGGTAAAACAAAGTAAAAACATGATATATCTAAGATTATCTACCCTTTTAGAAATACTATGAAAATTCAGATATTAAAGAAGTTTTTTGTAGAACGTAATAATAGTAATTCTTTCACATTCCTATTCCTTTACGAAATGTGTTAAAGGAAATACGTAGAAAAATTTGAAATATTAAATAATAGTATTTTGTATTTGAGTCTTCAAGTGTTATATGTTTGAGGTGGCTTAGGTCATTTTTATCAGTTTGATCAAAACCTCTGAAATTTTAAAATCAGGTAAATAAGGTATTCCGAATTTATTTGCAATAAAAAAGTACTAGGGTCAACGACCTTATTTCTTACAAATCACTACTTAAAATACATTAATTTAACACTTACTCTTATAGACATTAGGCACAAAATTGACTATATCTTCAGAAATCTTTGATTAACATGAAAAATTCAGAATAGTTAATACGTGTTTTTTACAAAGAATCTATTAAATTCTTATAAATATAAGGTCAACAACTCAACTAAAGAGAATATTAGAAAAAAAGTATGAAATAATAATCTGGACTGCCTCACAACATCTCCCAGTTTTCACAATTAGAATTTCACAGTACTTTTCTGGTAATTTTTTATCTTGTTTTTTGGTTTGACTTAAATTACTATATATTTACAGAAAATATTTACTGTCAACGAGCATTGATTTTTTAGGGGCCCTTATGGAAACCTACCTCAGGTACGGTTACAACCGCCCAATCCACCTTATACTTTTAATCTTAAACTATTAAACAAGGAATGTCATCACTTTTGTTTGAAATAATCTTCTTTAGGTTTTAGTAAATAATTAATGTTGTTTAATTAGACTTCTTGATACCTCGGTTTACAGGTTTTTAATGAAAAGATACAGAACATTGATTGTTAGTAAAGAAAATGAATACAATATTCATAGTCTTACCTTAGCTAGGAATAGCACAAAAAGTTTTATTTTCTTACTCTTTATCGTGTACTTCAATCTAAAATAGTACCACCTCCAGGGCAAAGAGTGTCTGATCTAAATGAGATAATAAGTTGCACTTTCAGTAGGAGTTTGCTGTCACATATTTATTAGGTAAGCTCTGCTGACCTGAGGATTATTAGGCAGAGTTATTGTATTTCCTTACCGCTAAATACTTAGATACCACTCCCTTGAAGGTTCAAAAAAACTGCAGTGCATTCAAAAAAGATTTTTATACTGTAGACCGTTATTTTAGGTGTCAAAGATGCTTAAACGTTGTGAAAACAAATCAATTAAGGTTGTCGATTATAATAGAGGTGAATGACCCAACTACTGCGCAATAAAATTTTCGACTGTGCTGAATTTATTATTTCTCTATGTTTTTCGATGTAAATTACAACAATTTTATTTTTATCTTTATTTGCAGCATCTTATGCTATTGAATCGAAAACATTTACTGTTACGTAACTTAGTATTTTTTCTTTAATTGTTTTAGTGCTGACATCACTTGCTAGTATTACTGCGCACAGTTATGAAATAAGTATCAGTCACTGCGAGTCCATTTACTGCGTAGGTATCTCCTTTGAGGTTGACATGCTGAGTTTCAGACTTGATTGATGCGCACCGATGATTTCATACGACTACAAAATTTTGTAGGTTAAATTTATTTAAAGTCACTTAGCTAAACAATTATAAATGTCATGGTGTAAAGTATGATTCTAAATTAAACGTTTTTAATATCCGAACATGTTGCAGTATCTGAGCACACGAATTTTCGAGTCTGTTTTTCTTATTTTGTATTACTGTCAAATGCGCAGTAATTTGTGTCTGCACAGTAATTAGATAAACAATTTTCAAAAGACTTAGTGATTACAAACTCTTCTAAAACTTTTGCATTCCTCTAAAAATATTATTGAAATTTAGCATAGATACCTTTCAAAGGGTAACTGTTATTCTTATGCTTACTTTGAATTATAGTGAAATCTTTAATTTTTTTTTTTTTATCAAGGCAACTACACGTAAACAAACTTTCATCTTAAACATGACACATTTTTTAACTTAAAAATGGTTTCTCTATATACCGTACTGTTTTTCTGCATAAAGTATTGCATCTTCTAAAATAACAAAAAAAAATTTTTTTGTTAAGAAATTTTTAGATAACTCTATAGCTCATATAAATGACAGATAAGTAAATAAGGAAGGTTGTAAATATACCTACTAAGCGTTTTCTAACTTGATTAAAAAAGAATTCAGCTTTAATGGCTAAGGTACTTAACATTGAATGATTTTCTTATAAAAATTCAGAAATTTCGTATAAAAGCTATAAAATTTTCGTTTACCCACAACGTAAAAGTTTCATAAAGATTTGGCGTGCTGTTTCTAAAATATTTGACTTATTTAACATGCTGTAAGGAGGTTCTGACAGATACTAGCAAACTTGTAGAAAACGCTTAGATGAACGCTTCCTTTGAAAAGATTGTATTTCTGTAATTAATTATATTATATCATTTAATATACGTATTTTGAAATAACTTATAATTAAATAACTTTAAAAAAAACTTACTTTTTTAGAGACAAAAAATTTAAAAGTAATTCGTTTTCTAGAAGCAAATAAATAAATTTTTAAAATAATTTACCAAAAAATCTTTAAAAAGTCTCTTTTAATGAGATTTAATCAATAACTTCCATTAAAGCCTATGATCAAATCGTAAAATAATATAGTGTTTTTTCCTAAAAATACATTTGAAAAGAGTAGAATAGCTATCTATAACTAAAACGCAAAAAATTTTTGATTATCTTTAATTTTAACTATTTTCAACGACATTAAAACATTTACGTATATTGATTTCTTAATCCTTAATATTTTATTAAAACTTAGATCGTAAAGCTTTCGAAAAAAAAAAGTTTTGGTTGGTCATAGTACTGTTTTTAAATGGTACTTCGACAATACTTTTGTCACCCTTACAATTTATACTTTTTTTATCAAACAGTTACAGGATTTAGCCATATACATCTCCCATGACATCTAGCTCAAACACTTAAAACTGTGTGCACAAAATTTTTCGTCTAGACACAAAAATTTCTGAATTTGCTTATTAATATTATAAGTACTACCGTAGTGAAAAAAAATGCACTCGTAACAAAGAAACCATTTTTCTCATAACCTCATAAAATAATTACAGCAGGCTAGATTACATTGCTTTATGATACGGGCGAATAGTAGAAATTATAAGTCGCACGTATCAATTCCAGAACGTAAAAGATCACTTGTGTTCCAAAAAATTTCAAGCACTGGAAAAAAGGATAAAAGCTTTGTTGAAAATCAATACTTTATCACATTTTATGTATTGCCTTCTCAGACCTAATACGAAAAAGCTACTCTTCCATAATGAGTAGTGCTCTAGTGCTTTGTGTTAAAATAAAGAGTTTCTACATCGATTTTAACTATTTCTTTTATTTAATTGAATATGTAAAAAAATATTAACTACATTTCACTATTTTTATGTGACATTCTTTCTGAAAGTTGAAAATCATAGATAACATCAAATGTCTTACATATTATTTTAGAGTGGTAGGTCCTTGGCTTGCTCATAAATTATTTCCACTTCCTTACGTAACATTAATAAAATTCATCTTCCTTTTCTGACATACCGAGTCTTGCTTAAAAGTATTGCTACTCGAGCATCAACTGAGCTGTATAAGTTATTAGCCAAGATTACTGACGTTAGTTAGTACGTACATTAGGCATTTATCTATACTGTTTAAGCTATTGCTGTCATATTTGTAATAAAGTAGATAAAGTTTTGCTGATTCTTAAATCAAGATTTTCATCTTCTGAAATAAATAACCAATGTATTACTCAGCCCACATCACGGGTCATAGCAGGAGAGCTGCCACCATTGGATCGTATATCATCAGTGATGGTATTGGGATGTACATTCTAGTCATTTAATTACTTTAATTTAACATTATCACAAACATACTTACAATCTATGCACAACTCATAAAATTTTAATATTTGTGGGTAATAAATAACAGTCGTAACTTAATAACAAATATGGTAACTAATATTGTTTGTCAGTTTTTACAATTATCTTTTAGCTAATTTCTATCCAAACCTAGTTGAAGAAAAAAATTAGATGAAGAAGAATCAACGTTTTGTTCGTATCCAGGGTCACATAATTGCGGTACATCTTCTTCAGCTACTATTAACTTCTTTAATGATAGATTTGACTGTCGTCTGAAGATTAGTTGATTGTTAGAGATATTTAACAATTTCTAAACCATTTTTTTGGTTTCTTTGTAAACACCATCATCCCATTATGTCATTCAACAGTTTTCTGGAGCTTGATACGATAATTAATTAAAAATATTTGTTCAAAGCAGCAGAGTAGGGGGTTTTGTCAATCAATTTGAAGTGTTAAGCCAATTAAATCAATTCAAAATACAATTGTCAGATTTCGTCAATAAAAATGCCATAAACTTTATTTTAACGTATATTTATACGATAAAAACACAAACTATACCAAGCCTTTATTGTTATTTAAAGTCAGCTTAAAGGTAGGTCATAAAAAAAAAACGTTTCTAAAGAGCAAATTTCCTTGGCCAATTACCTTGCTCAATGCAAAGCTCTAGAAACATAAGACATAACATTATCAGGTACTATGATCTTAATTTAAAAAAATGATGTGATTTAAAAATATAAGCCATTGAATGTAGCAATCACTTTTATATTAACCAGTAATTAAATTTTTAACCTAATTAATAAATCCAACACAAAAAGCCTTACTTTAATTTAATAAAAATTTTTTAATCTTGTCATCTATCGTAGTCAACGCATCATAATAAGCAATATCAAATAAGTTTTTAAGGTGTGATTAAAAAGCTTTCTTATAATTTGTTTTAATCTATCATTTTAGTAGAAAGAGCTTTCGTGCAAATGGTGCAACTCATTATATTATCAGATAGTTTTACCAATGCATCTAGATTCTTGCTGGGTTAATATTTTTAAAAAAATTTTTAATTTTTTTTCTTTAATTGATAAATTAATCTCTTTAAAAAGAAAAATTATGAAGTCATGAGCTAAGAGCTTACTATTATCTAAATTATGCTATAACACTTCAAGTGTGTTAAAAACGAGTTTTAAAACTTATAATAGAGATGGTAGTTAATTTACTTATTCGATAGATATCACTAAGCTATAAAAGATTAAATTAGTTTAGAAAAATATAATGATTCATTAATTAACGCTTATAACAGTGTATCAGAGGATTTCAAGCACATTGTGAGCCATAACTTGACGTATAACCTGACAGATACAAACAAACATTACGCTTAGCAACTTATTTACTCGCTGTTTTCTTGCAATGTTTACAATCAAAAATTTCAGTAAACCAAATAGTTACATAAAATTGGAAAGATAAGTGATACGTTACCACGTTATAGCCAATAATATGAAGATTACAGTTATAACAAATGAAGCCAGCAATTACTACGGTAAAACGATTTTTTTAAGTTTTTATACTCTAGGAAAATATCAATATCGGTATTTTCATAGATTGATCGTATATATGCAGAATCAGAAAGTTTTAATTTAAGAAATAGCAGCATCTTTTAAGTTGACAAACTTCTAAAATATAATAGTAGAGAGTGTACCTTATAATTATTTTAAAATATGTAAGTAACTAAGTCTCTAAAATTTTATCGATATCTTTACTAAAATCATTAACAGTTATTACTAAAATAAGGACATCAATAACTAGGTGTACCAAATAAGAAATGATAGCCTAGCTGGAGTGTATTTTACCCTATAGAATCATGTTAGTCAAATACATTTATTGACTCTTCAGGCTTACATGTTACAGACTACGAATTAAATTGAAAATGATTACTAACAGTATTTTAGCTTTGCATTCTAAATTAAGAAGCCAATTTTATGTTTGTGTTTGTGCTTTTTATCAATTCAGTATGTAACTTTATGTTAAATAATGAATGTTTTCACTTTTGGCTTTTTCTGACTAAAATCAATATTGAAATTTTTCATGCTAATTTTATAACTCAGACTTAGCATCTTTATTTACCAAGCTAGAATACATTTTTACGTTATGATAAGCAATATAATTTTAATAGTGCTCTTTTTCTAGGATCGCGAAAGTTAATCAATCTACTCTAGAAGTAATTTTTGTTGAAACTAGGCCGAAAACTCTACAACCAACAAACAGTGACTCTTTGGTTGTTAAACAACTTCTACGTAAGAGAAAATCTGTAGTTCCTGATTTCAGTTTTATTAAAAATTTAAGGTCTTTTTTTCATAGATTATTTCAATTCGGTATTTATGTTTACACATACAGTATGAAAAAGAAAAATAAGATTTCGTTTAATTTTCATTACATTTTGTATTTATTGATGTTTTCCACTCAGAAAAGATGGCACGATTTTTTAGTAATGCCTTCAGTTAATGTCTAAATAATTCTTGGTGCACGTACACTTATAATGTTTCGATGACAAAAAGAACTAAACTCTAATTTGATTAAATAAATAATTTAAAACAATCTCTTTGATATTATACTATGTCTCTTAGTATTATAATTTTTTCTCTTTTGCACTGTGTGTCTTTGATGAGACAATTAGTAACATTAAAAAAGATTTTTTTTTCGATTTAGATTTTACTAAAGATTAACTTTCTATTAAATAATGTTTATTGAATGACAATAGCATGTACATCAGAAACATCGAAATATTCAACAAGCTTCCTGTTTATCATTGTGTTCCATCATGCGATTGTCAGTTAAGTTTATTCATCATCTGAAAACATAATAACTTAGTTAAAAATAAAATCCGCCCACTATTTAAGCTTCACTTTTAAAACTATTAAAAAATTAGTTAATTAAATAAGTATTATATAAGTATAAGATTTCATTGGTACATGTAAATTTGAAATATTGAAACTTCATCAAGTAATAATCGAGTGTTAAATACTTATATACTTGCAAAAAAAACTTACGTTATCCTAGCTCATGATCAGTTGAGGCCATATTGTGTAAATTTTATGAAATGTTACTGCGTGGATTAGCATAAGATAAGATTAGTTAAGATTCTATAATGGCATAAAACCTGCAATATAAAGAAAAGTCCGTCCATGAGCCATAGTTACTCAGCAAGCTGAAGGTCACAAGGACCAGGCATGATAATAGGATTCAAAAAACGTGTAAGCCAGACGTCAGAATACTTGGAGAGTGTTTCAACTGTAAAGAAAGAAAATTAAATTTGTAACTCATTGTTAATAGTCTTCATACTGTATTGAATAAGCAACTTTGCACAAAGTTTGTAAAATATTGACACTAATTACCAGTTTTGCTTTAACTCTTTGAATAAAAGAATACTCTAAATGTTTGACAAAATCCCACTCTGCTAGACAGTAAATCAGAAAAGCAGCTTGCTTAATGTTTTGTGTATAGGAAGTTGAAGGTGACGAGCAATAATGCATGCCTTAAAAAAAGACTTTAAGTAGCAGCCAAGAACTCCACACCTGTAGCAGCATGCACTGGATACCTAGCCCTCACATACTCAGTATACTTTCTCTTTAATAGAATATGATGCATACAAAGAACTGTATAGGTCTGGCCAGGTCGAACGAATCTTAAACTTTCTTTGATATAGCCAATTTTCACACCAATGACGCTCCCAGACATGATGAAAGGATCTTAAAACACACAAGCCATACATTACTACTAATCTCCATACAATTTGCACCGACAAACGTAGCATAAAAATCTTCTAGTGTTGACACTTCATATGAACTACTTTGATATAGTCTTTGACAATATTCAGCTTAATTCTAGTCATAAAATAAATACGAAACTTTGATACTAATTTTTTACGACTTGAATCTAATATCTACAATGTTAACAGACATATATTATGTGAAGCTCAAAGGTGAGTCTACATTAACGACTTGGTGTGTCAACGCAACTGCGCCGGTAACACGAGCTACGTCGATAACAGTCAAATCTGATGCGACAGTTTATGTTGTCGTTGACTGTACATATATTTAAATTTTTGATGTAGTGATCCTAAATAATTTTTTTATACTCAAAAAATTGAAAGATCTCTGCACATAATGTAAATGAAATGTTCACGTAATAGTTTTTTTAATGTGACGTATAAAATAAATATTTTTAAATGGAAACATATACAAAAAACAAGTATATGTGAACAAACTGCAATTTTTTGTAGGTATTTTTTATGTTTTTTCAACTATATGTTTAATGTTCAGATAATATATGACTAAAAAACCTACGTGTAACGAATGTCGTAAAGGAACATTCTTAAGCATGTAATACTTTTTTTTTCAAAAAAAACTGTACTATAGGCGGGTTTCTCTTTACCTTTAAGATACAATAATACATGAATTATTAAATATGGACAAAAAATCAGTGATAGAGCATATGCGATAGATGTAAACGTGACATTTGTCATGTAATCAGCGTAGGCAGTATAAAATTGTTTTAAAACCATCGGACGATTTAATGAAAGTGCATAATCTTGTGCTGGCTAGCTAACTTGTTGCTTAGGTTGTGTTATAGCGTTGTACGTTGTTAATAATTGTTTTTTATGGAATAATTAAATATTTACTGAAACCACACCAAATTAACGTAGGTACACTAATTTCAATAATAGTTGTCCAACTTTAGTACAGTAAATTAGTCTACAGAATAACTCCATACTTGGATACTCAAGCTCCCACTCTCTAATGGCTTATTCAATTTGGGTGCAAAAGTAAATGTAATCAGTAATCATGCAGAAACGGCACTGAAATAAATTGTAATAATACAATGAATAAAAAGAGATTGCTTCACGGTGAACATTTACTTCAGGTTCTGTTGCAGTAAAATTATTCGAGACGGATCCTGCATTTCACGCTATGAGTCTCCGAATCACCAATTAATAATGTATGCGTCTTGGAAGATCCGGTTTTTACTTAAGAAAATTCCAGCATTCATTATGGCTAAAATGCAATATCAATTAAAAGCAGACTAATGAGTTACATTTCTTTTCTATGCCAAAAAAAAAAGATTTATAAATTAATTTAGAAAAAAGAGAAACCTTTAAGCCAGAAGACTTAATAAAATTTTGAATCTTGTTTGGATGATTTTTTTTCCATTTCAGAGTGAAGATTAAACACCCACACTCCTACGCAATGCCACTTATAATCATTCTTAAAAATTTCTAGTAAATAAAAACAGGAGTAATGATTTACCAGCCAGAAAAAAAAGCTATTTAATTACTTACGTAAGACAAGATCATGGGCTATGCTTAGTTTTGTAGGAGTGCTGTAGAGCTTAGAGTTAACATAGGCGCAGCCGTAGTGAATTGCAAAAAAAATTACTTTCATACGAAAGCTATAAACACAAAAGATGAGCCAAGCAAAATAGAAGTATCTGTACAAGAACTTGAACCTGTGCGTGTTATAAAATTTAAAGACTTTTTTACACTGACATCGAAAAGAACGATTTAAATGACACAAGAGATCAAATTGCATTTTGTAACATTGCTTCTTGACCAAAAAGCAAATAGAGGCGCCAATGCAGCATTGCCAAACCTCTTTCACGTATATCACCTTTGGTCCCTCTTACACTTCGGGCTTCTTCTCCTGAGAAAGGACCATTGGTGAAGGAGTTTTCCCGTTCTACAATCAAGAACTGTTAAACTAACACAAACGAGTACCGTAACTGTATTTTCTCATTCAATCACTTGACATTAATACACAATATATTTTTACATCAAACATGCCACTATGCTTCCTATCGTCCTCTGGGCTGCGCTGTAGAGACTCTGCCTTGCTCCACGCAAGCCACGAGCGCACGTTCACCACGTCGTGACTCGTTCTAGCTAGACCCACGCTTCTATGCACACACTCATACTTCGTCCTTAATCCCACACACTTCTATTTTCTCTCTTTTTCACTCTCTCTCTACCCTGCTCACTCTTGCTCTCTACTCTCACACATAAGCTACACTTTCTTCCTCTCTCTGTAGCCTAACCTCTTGATCAAATGTTTACAAGTCCAACCCAGGGCGATGTCATCCGAGATCCTCAAGCAGATCGTTTGTCCTACGGCTTTGCTCTTTGTCTTCACTCTCTCTGACTGTCTTTTTTTTGGTCTGAGCTGCTTCCATAGTCCTTGACCTGGAGACTTAGTCATCCTGGGAGAACTCAGCAGCTGCTAGACTCTTATGCACATTTCTTTCTCTCATCTCAACACTCTACGCACCTTTTTGGAAACTCTCTTAACTTTCTCTCTACTTTCGAACTTTTTTCTACACGGAGAAAAAAGTCATGCATATTTATGATGGCCCGTTTGCAAATTATTCACCGTGAAAGGTTACTGGCGCTGCAAGCATTAGACCTAGAAATAAATGAAGGTATTACTGACAGAGATGCAATTACTACCACTGTAAATAAAATGACAAACAGTAATTGTTAATAATTAATTGTGTACAACATACCTATGACTCTTACAAAAGGGATGTAAAATCGTAATGTAGTCAGAGTTTTAAGTTTCGTTGCTCTTACACAAACGACATAGTATACGCGCATAATACAATCAAATGAGAATTGCAAGTAGATTCTTGCAAGACGCACACGCACGTATAGAGTCAAGCATCTTCGAAAGAGATTCAAACTTTCTACTGGTATGGATAGTTTGTAGTTGCTGCACATCTAGTGTTTTCAATAGCAGCTCAGTGTAAATGCAGATGTTAATATAAAAGACGTACAGCTTTCACCAGTGTCCACAAATAACAAAATAAGACGTCCAATGACAAATAGTAAATAACGTAAAACAACGTCTAATGGTGGTACTGTCAAAATTGGTACTTATTAAAAAGCAAAACGACGTTTTAGCCGTTTAGACAATGTGTTGGCCCTCATCAGGTACAAAAATCTATGAGTAAAAAAAAATGTTTTACAACAGAAAACTTAGTAAACGCAATAAACGCAAACCAAATAAAGTGTATAACATACATCTGACTCATACGAAAAGGATGTAAAATTGTAATGTAGTCAGAGTCTCAACTTTAGTTGCTTTTACACAAATGACATACCATACGCACGTAATACAATCAAATAAGAATTGCAAGCAGTTCTTTGTGAGACGCACATGTATGGACTCAAAGACCCTTGAAAGCGATTTAAAAATCCTACTGGTAGTAATGGTAAGTACTATTATTATTATAACGTGCGTATACTATGATATTTGGGTAAATGCAACTAAACTCAACACTCTGACTACATTACGACTTCACATCCCTTTCGTAAGAGTCAGAGGTATGTTGGACACTTTACTAAATTTGCGTTTATTGCCTTTACCAAAATTTGTATTGTAAAGAATTTTTTTTACGCATAGATTTTTGTACCTGATAAGGGCTGAGACATTGTCCAAACGGCTGAAATGTCGTTTTGTTTTTTTACAAGAACTACTAACCATCCTTACAAGTACGAAGTTTAAATCACTTTTAAGGGTGCTTGACTCCATACGTACCTGTACGTCTCAAAAGAACTGCTTGCGATTCTTATTTGATTTTATAACGTGCGTATACTATGTTATTTTTGTAAAAGCAACTAAAGTTAAAACTCTGACTACATTTCAATTTTACATTTCTTTCGTAAGAGTTAGAGGTATGTTATACACTTCTTTAAAGGAGGTTTGGGAGAAAATTTCAAAATAGAGGAGCTTGCCCAAAAAAAATGTATTTTATATTTGAGCGTATTTGAAGAGCACATGAATTTTTTCAGATTTTTTACCAAAGGAAACTTTTAAGAGAAAAATTATAGAACACGGATAGTTTAACACAGTCTCTAATAAGAAAAAAAGGTGAGATTTACCTTTTAATTAAAATTAAGGTGCATTCTAAATGTGTTGGAATGCGAGGGTAGAGGAGATTCCTCGTTCCTCGCCTCTCTGAATAATACTCCCAAACCTCCTTAAGGTAAATGTCCCAGTAGTTGGCCACAAAAAACTGGTTCTAATACTTGGCTTCTATATAAAATACACAGATAAATCTGGTGGCCAACTAATAGGCAATGCATGTGTCCCAATAGTTGGCTACCAGCTTTTGCACATATTTTATGTGGAGGTGGCTAAGTACTGGGATACAACAGCTTTAAGGTGGCTAACTACTGGAATATTTACCTTTATTCGCGTTTATTGTATGTACTAGAAGTTGTATTGTAAAGAATTTTTTTTACTCTTAGATTTTTGTACCTGACGAGGACCAGGACATTGTCCAAACAGCTGAAACGTCGTTTTGTTTTTTAATAAATACCAAATTTGACAGTACCACTATGGGACGTTGTTTTAAATTAGATAATATGTGTAAAATTATATAACAGTGAACTACATGCATTGCAGATGTAATCGTCGTAGTAATACATAAAAATTTTTTTTTAAATTAATTATAATAATTATTGAATGTATTCGAGCTTCATCGTGATCGTAAATCACGTTTAAAATTTTTAGGCAAATAAGGTTATAGTTATTTTTTATAGTAACTTAACAAAATATTTTTTGATCTTTTGAATTTTATTTTTTTTTAATGATAGTATAACATATAGTTCCAGTGCTTGTGATAATGTAACATTGATTAGCTTTTTTTAACCTTGACCGAGGAACATAACCAACTATTATATTACGTGAGCGTGATAAAATAATTGTTAACTTTATTTTTGTTGCGTTATTTTTTTCTAGACATGTATAGTATGAGCGTGTACTAGCAAAATAAAAGGAAAACGAACTTGCCTACTTAATTTTTTTAATTCAAACTTTTTTTACACATAAGTACGTATTACTGCAGAAGAACAAAAAAAGTTTTTTCAGATCATGCTATTATCATGAAAAAGCTATTAGTGCTTGTATTATAATGAAACCTTATTTTAAATAATCCGAAAAAATAATTCATACTTTGACATTCAAAACCCAAAACTTGAAAAAAAAAGTTTGTGCTCCTACTAAAAATACAGACATGAAAGCAACTATAATTTTAAGTTTAACTAGGTTGCAATTCAATTTTTCAAATGAATCTTGGTGAAATATAACAATTAAACAACTCAAGACAATTTTCGAATTTAATTTATTGATAACAACATGGCCTATTAACAATGTCTTTTAGTTGAGTAGCAAAAGACAGAATAAAAAAAAGCTTTTATCTGTTATATTTGGTCCTTAGTAGTAACAAGCGGTTGAAAAAAGGAGACCCAAAATTGTATCAAGGAGAAGATTATTTTGTTAAAAATATACATTAAGTTACAAATCAGAAAAACAAGAAAAAAAGCAAGAAGAGAAGAAGAGAAGAAACACTCTTTAATTCATGAATATCAAGTCTCACACTTTTAAAAAACCGAGATGACAGTAATTCAAGTAGTGGCAGTAATTGTGTATCAGTAGTTAAAGCCATGACACTAATTGGGTGTCAGTAATACAAACACAGTGGCAGTTAAACCAGCATTTGGCTAACTAAATGAAAGCTTGATTATAATTATACTTTACAGTTTTTATCATTTTAATGATTATTATATGGTAACTTAGTACGAAAGCTTTTAATTGAACAAAAAAAAAGTTTATGTATTATAATATGCGTATGGTGTAAGCTTTTACGTATGTCCTAAATAAAAAAGTCTTTGTAATACCTACATTTACCTATATGCTTACGTCTTAATCCAACCTATGCCCCATTCACACGGACTGTAACCAGAGTAGCTGCAGCGCAGTCCAGAGAACGATGGGAAGCATTGTAGCATGTTTTGTGTTAAAAGATACTGTGTGTTAGTGTTGAGTGATGAAAGTGTAGTAATGCTATAACTACTGTATTGCTAACTATGTAGTAAGGCTATATATTACATATGACTGTAACGTATGATGCCGGTTCGTGCGTGTTATCCTCAGCTACAGTCCAAAGATTCGGGACACAGTACGTTCTGGATATAGGCGCTCTCAAAATATAATTTTGAGTGTGACAAATGAGCTTATAATTTTTGCAATTGATCCTTTTGAGGATTTCATTATCAATTTTAAATATAATGAGGTAATGTATAAGTTACAAATTTTTAATTAGTTTACATTTTCAGATTCAAACAATTGATGAGCAAGTGACTATTTATTCATACATACAAAACGATTTATGCATTCATACATACATGCATTTTTACAATGAGGCTGGCCGTATTCTTTATCAGCATATTATGAAACATTCATCTTAAAGCAAATAGGCACACGCATATAATTGACGAATGAGCTCCTCTTGTCATATCAGCTTGCTTTATATTTACAATACGTTATATTTAAATTTAATGGACGGATAGCTTTCAGTTATAATATAATTCCGTATCAACTTGTGATGTAACACCTCGCTTCTTAGATTATTAGATTGTTAAATTATTACAATAGATGTAAATTTCCCATTTGCCCGTAGGTATCAAGTTGTTCAACGAACATACATGCTTTACTTATTAATTATGCTGTGTGTTTTACACCTATATATTTTTGTTTTGTTACTTTAATGATTAAAGTATTAAATTTATAGTGTAGGTAGAATGTATTTTAGTGACATGCAGTGAAAATAGTGGTAATCACGTTTGTTGATACTGTAGGATTGTGGCTTAGCATTACCGAAGAGAAAGTAAAGGAAGAGAAGAGGAGCGATGTAATTAAATTTTTATTGCTGATTTCTTTGTAGACTTTCTTGGCTTGAGATCAAACATTTGAAGTTTTATTGGAAATCAAAAATAATGTTAATAATGTATGACAACTGAATTTATGAGGAAAATATTTTATATTATATATACATGTACATATATATATATATTTTTTTTTCAAATTTTCTTGCTACGCCAGTTTTTTTTACCTAAGCGGAACGAAGGTGAATTTTTTTTTTTTCATGTGTAGCAACGTCTTACTTTGTCAATGTCTGTTGATTATTCTGTCATTTCTTGATTCTAATATGACGCCATTATGACTATGTATTTCGTTAATTTTGAAAATTTTGTTATAAAATCTATCTAATTTTTCTTTTCAGGGTTCTTTAAGCACATACACTGTAATTCTAACTTCCAAGTTCTGTGGCTTTGACGTATTGTCATAACGTGTTTTTGTATGTTGATTTGAGATTTTAAGTCTGTCACGAGCTATTTCTTGTATTGTACGTAAACAGCGAGCAAGGTCACTAGCATATGAGCTATATGTTTCTAATTTTAATGCATCTGAAAGTGCATTTGGGGAATGTGCCTGTCTACCAAAGACAAGATCAAAGGTATAAAGCCTGTGGCCTAATAAACTGAAGTATTATACTTATGCATTACAAAAGGAACCATTTAATCCTAATTATTTTTGTTTTTAGCGTTAGTTCTCAAGAAATCTTTTAACATAGCGTGGCTTTTTTCTAATAAGCTATTTGATTGTGGGTGATATGCACTAGTGACAGCTAAACGAAATCCATAAATTTTTGATACTTCTGTTAATACTTGATTAATGAAACTTTTTGATCTGTCACTAAAAAAATTCTAGGAATATCGAAAGTTAAAATAAAATATTTTGAAAACCCATCAGCAATAGTTACTGTATGTATATAAGAAACAGGAACTGCAATGACAAATTTTGTAAGTAAGTAAGAATTGCATTGTTAAAATGTGCTTATTTTCAGATGTACTTGGTGAAAAATGGCCTACTGTATTTATAATGACTTTGTAAAATCCTTCTGATGGTGTGTCTGTAATAACCATAGGTTTTCTAGTTTTTGTATGGACTAATTTTTGTTCCTGGAAAATTTTACATTTCTGTATGTATTTATCTATGTCGTTGCACATTTTCTTCCAATAATAGTTTTCTTCCATTTGTCTATAGGTTCTAACTATTTTTTTTTGCTCTCCAAATGAGCTAGTATAACATTCAACTAGTTTTTATTAGATGTAAAGGGAAGGTGACGTAATTTTTATCTAAAATTGATGGCATTTTTTCTCTAGCAAGATTATCAATGAACTTACCTTTTCTAAAAATTCGAGCAGTGTTAACTTCCTTTACTGATGTTGCATACGCAAGATTTTTAAAGCAGGTTCGTAAAATGCTAGGTTTTATTTCATCAATAAAGTTTTCGTTCACGATTAGTAAAAATATGTAGCAATGTCGGTTTTTTATAGAAATAACGTCTCTCAATTTTGGTTGAACATCTAATAATTGTTCTTTCGCTGTAGCTTCTATATCTCATGGTAGTTTAATGTTTCTTGATTCTAAATCTACAGTTTCAGAAATAAAATGGATGTAGTTATCCTTTGTGTAAGTTAAATTTTCACGAGAACTTAAAAATGTTAAATTATTTGTTTCATAAGTTATATTAGAGGGATTTCCAACAGGACTTATATTTCTTGTTACATTTTCGCTACGAGCCAAGTTCCAATTTTGCTGTATGAGTTCTAACGATGCTGTATTGGTTGCTTGTAGTAAAGTATTTTGATCGAAAGTTTTTTTGGTATCTTTATCAGTTTTATTTTCTATGTTTTTCGATGAAGAAGTATTGTCGTCTCTTTCTCCATTACTATTTTGTTTTATAGGTAATAAACTTTTATGGATGGTTCATTATAAGAGTTTTGCAATTTATATTTAGTAGAACTACTTCTGTTTAAATAAATTAGAGATTTTGCTGTTATGGGATTTCCGTTTGCAATAAAATCGTTCATTATTTCATCGATCCATTCATTTACTATAGTAAAAGAGATTGAATTTTGAGGTGACGATGGTGGTGATGAATTTATTTGTTCTTTATTTGGGTAACTGCCGTCATGACATTTGATAGAAGATGTAGGTAAAGATTGTATTTCTCCAAGAATGCTGTTGCTTGGTATTTAAATTTTCTTATCGTAACAACCCCACCATTATTAGTTTTAATATCATTCTTTAATAAATCATCCTTTCTCATTATCTTTATTACTGTAAGTTTTATTTCTTGAATTAGATAACTGCTCTTTATTTTAATTTGTATTGTTTAATTGGTCTTGTACAAAGCGTCGAAAAGTAAATTGAAATTCTGGTTTTCTTGTAGTTAAATTTAAAGTTTCTGCATCAGAAGAAGTAGAGGCTTTATCTTGTTAAAACATTACAGATTTTTAAATAATGTCATTGCCTTGAGATGTACTAGGTTTAATTAGAATATTGATTCGTCTTGGTAAAAACCTACATTTTTTTCGATTGTTTCTTCAATTTTACCAATTTCCGAATTTTCGTCACTTGAGTTTTCCTTTATACTCTGAGGGGTCTCTTCTGAAAGTGCATTAATTAGGCAAGGCATAAATTATCGTTTTTGTAATGATATTGGCACGTAAGATTGTGGGTCACTAAACTGTGAAGTAGACGCGGTATCAGACTTGAATAACAAGTCTTCTTTTAAAGCTCTTGGTGTTTCTTTTTTGCGTCTCACTTTTAATCTTTCCGCTATTGTAGGTGCATTTAATTCACCCTGTCCGTCTTCCATATCCCAAGGTACCTTTAATAGTTATCTCTAGGTTTATTTCTTGTTACTGTAGGTGCTGATTGTATGCTCTCAATGCTATTGGAATAAGATTGATTGCTTTTTGACATATTTTGGAAAGCTATAGAGGTTTCAGTTAGTTTAGGTTTTAAAGATAGCAAACACGATTTTAATGATGTTTCCTTGTCCGAAGAATCATCTTCATCACTTTAATCTTCATTCTATTGTATTGGATTTTTTGATAAGGCGTCCTCGTTTGTATTAAGTCTACTAGGTTTGTACTTATAAGTATAGCTATTTCCCCGAAGTCTTACTCTCCATCTAAATAGCCTACTTACAGAATCTTTAGTAGACTTTATCCACGATAGTGGTTCATAATCATTGTAGACTTTTAAATTTCTGCCGTATAAGTAATGTCAAAAATATTGGACTGCTATAACTACTAATAAGCGTTCTTTTTCTTTTGTAGAATAATTTCTTCTGGTCTTATTTAGAGTTTTTGACATATACGCAATTAGGCGTTTCTTTCCTGGTTCTCCTTGGCTTAATACTGCCCCAATAGCTATATTGAATGGGTCTGTTGTTAATATAAATAGCTTATTAAAATTGACGCAAGCTAACACAGGTGTTTTACCCGCACTAAATTTTTGTTTGGCATGACGAGCAGCCCAATACGTACTGCCTCACGTCTAGCCTCATATTTTGTCAATAGAAGTCTTTCGCTATTTTGCTGTAATATTTATAAATACTCTAGTGTCCTTCTTCTGCTTATTTACAGTATTTCTTTATGAGTTGATATCTTTGGTATACTGGTGGAACTATTAATGTATTTGTGTGTAACGTAGCACTTGTTTTAATTTTTTTAAGGATTTCCTTAAATTGTTTGACTACGTATGTCCATTGGTTAAGATTAAGTATCGCTGAATGTTTTAAGAATACTATTTTTTTTTTTAAATTGTTTACCATTACAAGTGATCTAAGGGCTATCACGCATTTCTTTAAATCGCAACTTATTTCTGAACCCTTAAAGTTATTTTTCGCGTACATCCGAATAACGCACACTCTTCTTATTTTAGATAACATGACGTCACTGACTACATTTGTCTCATTATTTATGACTACTAGGTTTATATAGCCTCACTCGTATAGCACGTCGATAATCTATATGCCCAGAATATCATCTGTTATTATAAAAAATGCTAGGTTGTCGATATACCTGAACGGGTGATCTTCAATTTTCTTCATTTTTTAAAACAGGGTGGTGTTGAAGTCACCTTGTTGGGCTCATAAAGGTATGTCACGTGGCAATCGCGTCCTACAAACTCTATACTTATCGATTTTGCCCACTTTGTCAAAAATATTTTTCTCCTCGCCGGGACTAATGTCGCTTTTTTCTATTAACACTTTTTTTAAGGACCCAGTCGCTATCTGGTAAGAAAGTCTCGTTTCGTGTTAGTGTTCAGTAGTGTTGAAGGATAAGGTGGGCATACGCTGCACTCTTTATCAGCCTTTTCTCTTTCTTTCTCTCTCTCGCATTCTTCACCACTCTTAATATCATATTCGTCGTCTTCACCATTCTCACTGTTTCATTTGTTTATGGATCGGTCGTTGCTACCTCTTCCAAGATTTTTTTCTGTGCTATCTCAAGATTCCTGGTTATCAGGCTTGTCGTCTTGATTATTATTATTATTTTTAAGTGAGTGGACGCCACTGATTTTCTCTACGAGAGTTTGATAGTGTTGGCTTTTAAGATGTATGTGCTTGAATTCCGCGTCTTTCCCCCCATAAATTGTTGGTATAGTGTCTTATGAGGTTGCTTTTGCACGTGTATGCATACGTTTGCTTTATATTGCTGTGAAAATATAAGATTGCAATTTCCGTTGCCGAATTCATAGCTGTTATTTAGTATTTGTTTAGTTTCTTTTGTATCTTACATTTATTTATTCATTCTGACCCACGTAGTATTACTCCAAGCTTCTCTGTTGACTCTGCAAACCCATACAGATTCTTGGGTGATGGAACAAATAGCTTTAGTCTCTTGAAACATTTATCATTGTTAGCTGTTTGTGGAGTTCTGCGCATTAAGTCCCCAATACTCGAGTCTTCACATCTTTTTGTTCGTTCATTACGATCAGTGTGTCATCGGTTTCTCATATGTCGATCCTTATACTCTCGATCCTCTCAATGCTTTCTTTTTCAAAGGCGATGGATACCTTTGCTCAAAGTCGATTGGCTAATTTTTTAAGTATTAACTCAAAATTAGTAATAAGGCCTCTGTTATTATTATAATTTTTGTTTTTGCCATGGGGTTCTTGTGTATATGGCGGTCGTTTAAATGCGTACGTTCATTTTCGTCTTTTGCTCATCTATCCACTGTCTGTCTATGGCTCTGCTCTCTCTCTTTTTATGTACCACTCTTTTGTTTTCTGAATTCTCTCTTCTTTCCTCACCTCTGCCAAGTATTTTTACTGCTACCGTTTCCTTTAATGCCTCTCTAGCAATCCACTCTTTCTTTTTTTCTGCTCTCTCTGGTGCCTTGCTATTCTGTTCTAGTTGATATCCCCAATGTTCTTCTGCCTCAAGTTTCCTCAGCGTAGCTGTCGATATATTACAATGTGCGATAATAATTCTCTTTAAGTTATGAAGTTGCTTGGTAGTGTTTGAAAAATCACAGATTTGTAGTGTATCTAATTAAAGCTTACGCATTTTGTCTTGTGTTTAATTTGATATACCCTTGTTTATAAGTAGTGGGCTTGTCGTTGTGACTCCTTTTTCCATGTTCTTGTTTTTGCGCATGTACGCTTGTTTATTGTCCACTGGTCCTTGCGACAAGGTTTCCTCTTTGTCGTTTACCGCCGTAAGATTATCTTTTTTCGTCTTATCTTTTGGTTCTTCCGTTTTTTCTCATTGTGATCCTGGACGCGTATTTACGAAGGTGATCTTTACCTATCTCTCCTTGACTTAAAATTGCTCTTAAGGCGTAGTCAAATGCATCGGTTGATACAACAAAAAGTTCGTTTATATCTGGAGCTTTCAGTACCGGCTAACTGCACAGAGCGTCTCTAATTTTCACAATTGCATGGTCTTGTTCTTTCTTCCATTTAAATTCGGCTTTTTTTCTTGTAAATTTTAAGAGCGGTTGGGCTATCTTTGCGTAATTTTTTATAAATCGTCAAGAGTACCTTGCTAACCCAAGGAATTGTTTTATTTTCCACGCGTTTGTTGGTATAGGAAAACTTTTTACTGCTTCAATTTTTTTCGGATTTGTTTTGACCTGGCTATTGCCTACAATATGTCCCAGCACCTTTGCTTTTATTCTAAGGAATTAACATTTCCTGAGTTTTATCGTAAGGTTTGCGTCGGCTAACCGTTAGAAGAGCCTTTTGAATCTTATCCCATATCGTTCCAAGTTTACTGCAAATACTATGATGTCATCCATATATACCGCTATGTCACGTCCTGTTGGCCTGCCAGTTCCAGTGTTATCACTCGCATTAATCTACTTGGGGAGTCTATGCATCCCATTGGCATCCGTTTGTATTGGTAATGTCCGTATGGTCCTGAGAACGCAGTGTGATCAGCATTCTCCTCGTGATTTTCTACTTGAAAAAACCCGCTCTTTAAATCTACCACCCTTATATATTTTGCAGCTGCTAAGTCTTCCAAGATTTTATTCTGAAATGGCAGCGGGTGACACGTACCGACCGTTATTTTATTAAATAGCCGGAAATCTGTTACGACTGTCCAACAGTTTTCTTTATTTGGTTCTACGTTTTTCGGGACAATCGACACATTTCAGCTATATGGAGATGTTGAGGGTTTAATTTTTTGTTGTTGTAGTAGCTTGTCCATTTCTATTTGCATTTGCTCCTTCAGTTTTTTTGGATAATGTATTCTTTTAGCAACGATTGATTCTTCTGTTGACGTTGTTATTCTATGGTTAAGTAAGTTTGTAGCCTTTAGTGGCTTGCCGCCAAGGCCAAATACGAACGAATTGTACTCTATGAGATTGCAGATTCGGCTTCTATTCTTCGTGTTGCAGCCAGATGTATTGACAATTTCCATCATTTTGTTTACTCGAGGCACTATATCCGATTTCCTTATATCTTCGGGATTATTAATATCACTTTTAATATCGTTATTATTTTGGTTCCACCCTATGTCTAATTTCACATGTGAAAAAATTAACCTCTGGCACCAGCACGTTAATTTGTTTGCGTGTTATGTTTATAATTTTCGCATGAATTTTAGAGTCTTCAATTTTTCCTATAAAATTACCGAATAAGATTCGCTTTTTAATGTTTTGTAGAGGAACCCAGCCCACTCGAAAAGAAATATGACAAATCTCAAGTACATGTAATAAGAGAATCAAATTTTCGATGGTATCAGATCCAATTGCTTACGTATTATAGTTAAGCAGCCATGGTAGAACAGCAGTTTAAGCTAAAGTTCTTATTGCTCAGGACCATTTGTTATACTCATAAGTTCAAGACTCGGCCTTTACTAATTTGGCTTACACCTCTGACAAACTAATTTCTTAGGTTTGCATTTCCAACTGTGGTTTGTCTGTCCAGAAGCCACTTAAAATAAGATTACTGTGTAAATGATGAACATCACAAAAAAGTTTTTAGCAATTTTTTGAAATACTTATGATGATGGCTTATATGTTAAGATTTATTTAGTAAATGTTTCAAACAATCTCAAATACTGAATTACCTGAATTCTTTATTAAAAAAATTCATTTCTTTAATAATCTTACTTATTTATAGTAAAAAAGTTTAATTTATCATAATTATAATTAATTTTACTTTAATTCCTAAAATGAAGATTGATGGGTAATAAATTAAAATTATTATATCTTTTTCCTTTATAATTCAAATATTATAAATTTCAGTATTAATATTTTTAAACGAACAAATTTAAATTATTTTTTTTGTATCTCATGATATTATTACTTTCAATATTTATATATATTTCAATATCTTTAATTTAAAGTTTTTCTTCGAAGTAAACAATATAAATTGTTCTTATTTAATATTTTACTTCTTATTATTAATAATTTTATCATTAGCCATAGTTTCTCCTTTCACTGCATTAATCAACAAATCAATGTTTAAAAACAATGATTTCAATATTAGATTAAATTATTTAATAATTTTATTATTATTTATTTCTTCAGTTAATTTATTTTTTACAGACAAGTTATTCATTGTTTTTCTATAAAATATTCATATTCAATAAATTTTAATTTTATGTTTATCATTCTTAAAATTGTTAAGGTTAATAATTTAAAATAAATTTTTTTATTCACATCAATACTTATTTTTAAACATAAATTTACAAAAAAGTCTTAAGTAAAATAAGACTAAGAACCTGTAAGATTTTAAATATATTTATTATAGTATAAATCTTATGTATTAACACTTAAACCTTTGCAATTAGATCTTATGAATTAACTCTTCAATTCAAAAAATAAAAATTTTTATACTTTAACTTAATATCGTTACCAAATTCATCACGTTCCGGTACGATTTCTACCCTAACGGTACCTACCTGTCAATACTTAATACGGAGAGATTGACGACATACCCTGTAAAAGAGATATAGATGACCTACTAGTAAATCTACCTTCATGATTTTGTTACCAGGTTAATCACGTTCAGATAGGACTCGTGCCTTAACGACACCTACCTATAAAGGTTTTATACGGAGAGACTGACGACATATCCTCCAAGAAAAATATTAATAATTTATTAATAAATTAATATCTTCAATAATATAATAATAATTAAGTTTTAATAAAACAATCAAATGATATTTACATAATGTTTATTATAAACTTTATGAAATCAGGTTCCATGATTTGTTTTAAGTATGAATATGTATTATTATCAATTTTATTATAAAAAATAAAGTAAAAAAAAAATTAATAATAATAATTTTATTGAATAATATAAAATTCATTAATTAAATAATTTTTTTTAAATCTGACTCACTGTTTTTTTGTTAAATACTATATCTTTACATAAATGTCTTATTAATAAAACATTAATTTTTTTTAAATAAATGTAAAATAAAATATTCATATTTAACTTATTTAAATTTTTTTAAATAAAATATCTAGTAAATAAAAAAAAAATCATATAAAATTTATAATTCATTAAATTTTAGAATCTTATGTATAAATTTTTAACGGTGAATTAATAAGATATTTAATATCAATTAGCAATGATCAGTGCAATATTAACATTAACTATAATATAATATTTACAAAAAATCTTGTATTTATTTATTATTAATTACAAATATATAAAATTTCAGAGTCTTATAAATATAAAAATTATATATTGAATATTTTTTTTTATTTAATAAAGTAAATGTTTTGTTAGTAATGATTTAAATTTAAATAAAATTAATTTTAAATAATACATTCGTTTTTAATAATAAACAAATATTTTATAAATAGTAAATTAATGTATATACATATACTATTTAACGTAAAAGAAACAATTTACAATTAAAAAGAATTACTTTATTAATTAATTTATTATTGCCTCATAAAATTATTAAAATTAAATACTTAAGAATTAATTTTAAAAAAAATTATCAATAATAAATGATAATATTTTACAAAAATTATTTTATTTCATGTCACAAAATATTAAATTAAAGTTGACAATCAAAACTAAATAAATTATATTTAATTATTTTTATAAAATGTAATTATTTTTAAATAATTTTATAATATAAGTTTCATAATAAAGTTTTCTTATTTTTCTTACAGAGTATGTCATCAATCTCTTCGTGTCCAATATTCACAGGTAGGTACCGTTAAGGTAGAAATTTTATCCAAACGTAATTAATTTGGTCACAAGATCGCCAAGGTAGATTTACTAGTGGGTTATCTATATCTCTCTTACAGGGTATATCGCTAATTTTTCCGTATTAAATATTCACAGATAGGTACCGTTGGAGCAGAAATCCTATATAAACGTGATGAATTCGATCCCAAAATCACGGAGGTCGATAACATTGTAGGTCATCTGTATCCCTCTTACAGGGTATGTCGTCAATCTCTCCGTATTTAATATTTACAGGCAGGTACCGTTGGGGCAGAAATCCCATCTAAACATGATGAATCTGGTAACGAGATCACGAAGATCGACAGACTGGTAGGTCATCTATCTCCCTTTTACAGGGTACGTCGTTAATCCTTTTTTATTTAATATTTACAGGTAGGTACTGTTAAGGAAGGAATCTTATCTAAACGTAATTATCCTGGTCACAAGATCACGAAGATAGAATTACTGGTAGGGCATCTATATACCTCTTACAGGGTATGTCGTTAATCTCTCCGTACTAAACATTTAGAGGTAGGTACCGTTGGGCAGGATTTCTATATGAACGTAATTAATCTGGTGACAAGATTACGAAGGTAGATTTACTGGTAGGTCATTTATATCCCTTTTACAAGGTACGTTGTAAATCTCTTTGTATTAAATATTTATAGGTAGGTATCATTGGGGTAGAAATCTTATAAGAACGCGACTAATCTGGTAACAAGAATATAAACGCAGATTTACTGGTAAGTCATCTATATCTTTTTTACTGGGTATGTCGTCAATCTCTTACTAACAACCTACAAACATTAATTGTAAGGTATTAGTGAATACAAAATTTGTATTTATACGATTGGATGATCCATTTTATTGGAAATTAGGATCCTGGGTATATGGGCATATTTCATAATGGATAATAAAAGATGGATAAGGTATCGTTAATAAAAAAATTGTACGTGCAGTAGATGTTTAAATTATCCACTTTATAATATATTTACCACCAAAGCAATCGCTTATGATGCACAGAAAACATGCAGGAAGATTGCTAGAGAGTGTTTATCTCTACATTTGAATACGAATTAAAAGCATTTTAATATAATACAATTACTTGTCACCAAATCCCTTATTTACAACGGGCAGAAAATATGCAAGAAAGCTGCCAGGCAGCACTAAACATTATAATTAAATATTACTTAAAAGAGCTTTAATCAAACATGAATATTTACCACCTTAGCAATTGCTTACAACGCTCGAAAATTTCGAAACAAGGCTACTAGAAGAGTATTGATTTCTGTAGATCAACAATACAAAAAGCACTTTGATTAAACACCATAACATTTGCCACTTCCAGAATTATCTACAAAACGAAATAAAAAAACGGAAAGAAAATACTCAATGCACCGTTAGACAGAAAATAACTAAGCACTATTTCTTAAAAAACATCTACTCCAGCAATCATGCTGTCTTGTCAACTACTCAAAAGCTAACTGACTTAGAAACAAAACAGCAGCTCACGCGAATGTGCATGTTTTTCTCAAGTGCGTGACGTAAAATAGATGTATAACCAAAGCAAACAACTCGCCGACAGTCATGACGCGTGAATGTGGCCTGTTGGAAACAACTCAAGAAAAAAAAACCTTAAGTAATCATCAAAGAATACATTTCTTCTTTACCAGTCTGATTACCATTCTTTTTTTTCAATTTTTGTATGACAGATTGATTATTATATGATTAAATCTTTTTTTTGTTATGTGATAAGCAAAGACTGGTCACATAATTTCTCTGGTAGGGCTTAAAATACATCTTATTTATATAAAAGTAATATTATAAAATTTATAAAATAGAAGAAAACTTGTGAAAGAATCATAATTTTTTATTGTAAAACTAATGTACCACGAGGTGATCTGAAAATGTTGGTTTTTTTGTAGTATAACTACTAATTTCATTACTTCTAAGAATAAAAATTTTGTATCAATGCAGTTACAGATTCTTATTCAATACAAAAGCAAAAAAAAAAAAAAATCCAACAAAAACTTAATTTTTATTCGTAGCTTACAAATACGCCAAAAAAAAATCTTTCACAAGTGGTAACATAATAAAACAAATCAAAAACTGTTGCGCGCGAGATTGTGGTTCGAACTTAAATTTGTCAGATTCAACGAGCAGGCAAAAGAGGTTATCCATTTAGATACGACAGCTACGGACGTAGGTAGCATTAGATCATATTGTTGCTGTGAAAGTGTGTGAGGCTTAGGTTAAAGGGACGGTAGGGAGAGCTCTCTCTCTTCTGCCTGGCAGTGCCTGCCTGACGTGGAGAGAGTAAAATCGTTCTGCGCTTACACGAAAATTCTTGGTTGTTAGCATCACTGTCGTAAGCGCATTTAATTCACCTTCACATTCTTTTATTGCTCCGAGACTCTTTTGATAGTGATTTTTAGGCTTATTTTCATCTTTAAAATAACTTACTTCGGGCAATTAGAGTTTACATTTATCAGTTTGTATTTTTAACTTTGATTTTAAGCGTTTTTCAAATTAATTGATAATTCTGCGTACCGTAGCGTTCAAAATTTTTAAGCAGAAAATTCTATCTGCAAAGTATACTGCTATTTTATAGAATTAACTGGCTATTTCCAAAATGGAGAAGTTATTTGAGCCTTTGATTTGCTTTAATATTTTGGTAATATTTGGTAGTGGATGAGCATTAATAATAATTTTTTTGTTTTTTTTTGCGGTTGTCTTTTAGTTATTCGTTTTTTTTCATGCAGTTCGTTCTTTCTTCTGTACTTTTTAAAGAGGACTACCATAAGGGCTTTTTAGTTTTATAATACATACCGCACGGTTGGCTATCGTAGGTATTTTATGTATTATTATGAAAGTACAAGAAGCCGAGTGGCCTGGATCGATTGTACACTCATGGGCTCTTCCATTTTTCTCTTATTTGCCGAACTTGTAATAGATGATTTGGAAACTGATTGTTTGAACACATTAAAAGAGCAACTAAATTAAAGTCCTGCTTTTTTACTTCCACTATGTCAACGATATAATACTCTGTTAAAAACAAGATCATCTAGATTCTGTACTAAATATTTTCAATTAATATCATTACTCGTTTAAATTTACACATAAAATAGAAACAGACGGAAAAATCAACTTTCTAGATTCAACGATTGCTAGAAAAAACAACCATCTGAAATTTGATTGGTTTCAAAAATCTTCCTCTTCTCGATGAATGCTAAATTACTTTTCAGATCATCCAATTAACTTTAAAAGATATATAGTTTTTTAATTTATCAGATCGAGCTATATCACTATCGAGTAGAGACTTTCCCAAAACAAATATCAAAAAAAATAAAAAGTTACTACTACAGAATGATTATCCTATAGAATTCATAAATTAAAACATAAATTTGACAAACAAAAATACATTTAAAACACAAAAAAATTAAAATGTTTTAACACCTATAATACCTTTTGGTAAAATACGCAAACCATGTGCAAAAAAGAGCTACAAGAAGATATCGACACTATTGAAAGACTACAATATTTGTACCTATGCTATTATTGACAAAAAACTAAACCAAACGGTAGAGTTGGAGAAAGATAAGACCGAGAAATGGGACAAAACCAATGTCATCTACAGATTCAATTATAAATATCTAGAATGTCCAGCTTTCTATACAGGCGAAATAAAATTCTAGAATAATGAACACAAAAATAATAAAAAGACAGAATCAGTAGTTCATTCTCACTAACTTCAATATAATCACACGTTTAATTGGAACGGTATGAAAATCTTAGACAGAGAATCTAACTACCATAAAAGACTGATCTCTGAGATGATACACATAAAGCACAATAAACATAGTATCAATAAATAGGAAGACACATGTTTGTCTAATCGTACATACTTTCCACTATTGAAGAAACTTCAACACCTATAGCGTGAGCTCATGACCTTTCTTTCCTACTCGGTTTCTGTTTATCATGCTTATCATTCTTCGTGTAAATTTATACAGCTCAATCGACAGCTTATATTTATTCGCCGACGAGAAAACATGTGGATCTCGAAACAACTTAATAAATCCTAAATGCGTTTTGCTTGTAGAATTTGTCAGTTTAAATGTCAATATTCATCTAAAATAGGTAATCCTTGTTGTCAACCTTTGTACGTGTAACATTGTTTGGATGTTTCTAACAAAAGTGCGTTTTTTGTATTTTTAGCTTTAGTCTGATGAGTAGGTATGGATGAAACGTTAATGTAAATTTAAAATAATAAATTTTCAATATTGTATTGTTTACACAGTTGTATTTTTGTATACTCTTGCTATGTAATTAATCGTATGTAGCAAGGTATGGTTAATAATAAACTACATTAATAAATAAAATTGCAAATAAAGTATTAAATTCATCCTGCTCTTCTGCTGCAACTAAATGTTAATTTAAAATACGCGGGTGGTTTAAAATACATGGGTGGATACATGGTTCCAAAAAAAATTGTCTCAACACATAATGAGCCCTATTATATTAATTAACGTATTTTGCTCATAGTTTGCGTATACTAAAACAGAATCTTGTATATAATGACGAAAATCTGGACCCAATTAAATACTGTTCTGACTCTGAGGTTAACGAGGATGATTATATTAACATTTTTAATGCCGATCTTAATTTACTTGATTCTGATACTGGAAATAAAGAAAATTAAAAAGTATATATATTTCATCGAAAAACGTTATATTTCAAAATAAGAAAATATTATGACTAAGTCATTGAATTTTGAAAATTGTATCTGTACGTAAAAATAGTTAAAGTAAAAATAATTTATAAAAAATACTAAACCATTTTAGTTGCCTTTCATTAATTTCTTATTTCATTTTCTGACAAATGACTGGTCAAAAAATTCTCTGACGGTCGTTTTCCCACCAAAATGCAGTGATTCCTGACAGTCAATGACCGTCAGCTGAAGATCAAACTGACTGTGACGTCAAGCATATTTTCCTGCTAAATCAATCCGCATTACTGGCTGCGTACGGTCAGCGCTACCTACATGTTAACAGGGACCGGTGTAAATGTATAAGTATAGCTTGACCCCACATATAAAGACTAGTCTATTCCTGTTCCCCATACCCTACGCTATTGTGCCGATTTTACTGGTTGTAGAAGTAACGGATTGGTTTATTGCCCAAAACTAAAAAATATGATTCAACCTCATGTTTTTAAGTAAAGATAAAATTGGTTATTTTCCAACAAATTCTTTGCAGGAGTACAGAAAAAATAGCTTTGTCTAAATCAAAAATTAACCTCGTTTATTTATTCCAAAATTCGTATTAAGTTGCCAGTTTTTTAATTAAATTTTTTCTTCTATCTCTGCTTCTAGTAGTCGTAGAGTAGTTGTTCGTCCGTCAGTCTTTTTGTCGTCAAGTTTTCTACTTAATATACACCATTAAAAATTCATTGATTATTATTTTAACTTAGTAGTGGTAGCCAAGGAAAAAAAAAATTTTTTTATTGAAAAACTTTCGATCGCTGTAGAAAAAAGAACTACCGTGCCTATTTAAAAGTCACCGTGAAATACCTTAAATATAACATTGCACAATAAAAAGTCGTTTTTAAAATTAGAGCACAATTATTAGTTTTTGTTAATCAAGTCTTTTAAGTAATACTTTTCAGTGTCATTACGAACTTTATTGTTGGTTCACAAGAATAGTTGAGCTGTTGTGATGACACAGTCACAATGCACGTTTAAAAATTTTTTTTTAACTCGTAGGACATTTGCGAATGTCAAAATTAATTTATTACTGTATTTAAACCTAATACATACTTATATTACTGGTTTACTCAGTTGATTTATTCTTTATAATGTTTTTTTTTCTTTTTTTTTTCTTTTTTTTTTTTTTTTTTTTTTTTTTTTTCTTTTTTTTCAATGTTTCTGTAAGTTACTGTTATTTATAATATACATAATGAATATTTTTATTATTCATATCTTTATTTAATTGAATTGATATTTTATCCCTCTCGTTATGAATACATGTAGCTAACGTCGAGAAAAAAGTGAATGGAACTTCATTCTGACCAGGGGTGCACAGACTTCTCACACCTAAATCTTTTTTTTTGTTAGAATTGGTTAAAAGAAAAAAATAAAATTGAATAAGGTTCCATGTGTGTAATATAGTAGTGTGGCATACCATCATGTGATGTGGTGTGGTGTGGAGGGGAAAAGAGATAGTTAAGTAGGGTGAAGGAGGTAGGGTGAAGAAAATGTTATATGCAGAATCCACTTTCGTTACACATTTTTTTAAGGTCACAAATCTAAATCGTTATTTATTTTTTGTGCATAATGCGTCCATAAAAGTGTATCTTTAACAAAGTTCCCATACTGATGGTGGTACACAGGCTTTATGTATTTCTTTGAGACCTTGTTGGTCACTCACAACCACACCATTCAAGAGATCCGTCGTCTTAGTTGAAAGTATTTGATTAACTTTCTTTTTTTCTCAAAATTCATGAATCATTTTGTATAGCCAGTGCATAGATCGCCCAAGTAAGCCGATTGTTACGCTGCTTCTGAAAATACTTATCGTAAGGAGAATAATCCCTATTTATGCAAACGCATTATAAGCACTGTGGAACGTGGTCTCTGAAAACAAGAGACCATGGTCTGATGACCTATCATCATGCCACTGTGCTAGCTTTCGGAAAGTCGGTGCATGAGTTGCCGAAATGACGGAATTGTACGCCATTATACAAGATCTTGAAAAAAGCTAGTTGACACGCGTGTGCAGCTCAAATTAATAAATAGAGCCGACTAGCTGCCTAATTGACGTCTGAGCGAGCCTTTTCAAAGCACTTGCGATCTCATGACCGAAGTGCAGGAGGCTCACTGCGGACGTCAAGCTTTTCTGCGGAAATAATTATATTAAATTACTCTCCATGGCTCACGTATGATCATATTTATAGTGTTCTATATAGATACATATAACTATATAACTATATTACGTACGAGTTTGCAAAGGCTTCGATTTAATCACAGAGACTTTTACAGCACGAGCTAAAGTCGAGGATCGTCCCAAGGTTCGTGAAGAAGCCTTTTCGAACAAGTTTTGTACACTATTTTTTTGCGTGCGACCCCAAAATCAAGCGGTGAAAATGCTATTTCGAGATTAGAAGGTGGAAAAAATGTTTTATCATACCCCCGCCGAAAGTAAGACTTTGTTCCCTGATTTCGGGAAGCAAAGTGACATGTTTCTCCTAGGTACGAAATCGCATGTACTGCTCATGGAGAAAGTATTGTGCCATCCTCTGCGTAGTTGCCACCCTTGCCTACGGCTCATGAAAAATTTTTTTTGCAGAGGATGCACAAATACTTTCCCTAATGAGCAGTAAATGCAATTTTTACCTGAAAGGTTATGTTGCCCTTTTGTCCCTCAAATCAGGAAAAACTGTCATATTTTCAGCGGAGTAAGAGAAAAAATTGTAAACGGGCCTCAGGAACCAAGTACGGCATCACCTTGACTCCCCTTTGGGTTGGAAGGCAATTAAACACCTGACAGGAAATGCCATACTTTACTTTCTTGGTGCGTAATATACTATTTCTTACATAATGTTTTTGCGCATGTCTCATTTTTATCTGTAGTGGCGAAGTGTAAGGTAAAAAATTCTAATTACTAGGCTGTTAATTCTGCAACCTTGTGTAAGAAATTTATTGATTTCTTTATTTGAATTATTCACAGTCAGTTATTAAATTGAGACACGAATAAATTGGTAAACCAAAAAAAAGCATTATAGCCTTTCTGGAGTGTATTTAACCCTATAGAATCATGTCAGTCGATTGAAATTATTAAAACTTCAGACTCAAATGTTATAGACAACACATAAGATCGATAATGGTTACTTATAGATTTTCAGCTTTGCATTCTCAATTGACAAATAAATTTTATTTTTGTGTTTGTGCTTTTAACAACTCAGTATGTTACTTTGTGTTAAATTACAATTTTAGGTATTCAGAGTAGCAAGATTATAGCAAATCAAAAAAAAGTGGGGACTCTACTGCATCTGTGTACGCCGAAAAAAGGAAAGGTGAACTCACTACAAATACAAAAAGCACTGTAGCATATTCCGATACCGATAGTCAGGGTATTTCCAGCAGACAAGCTGCCGTTTATTTGGACGAGACCGTGTGCCTTTGCAGCTAATACAGACGACAGCACAAGAGCTGGCATGCATTAGGTTGCCTTCTATGTTGATATCAGTGGACACGGAGTCTTCTTTGACAGATATGGGTTGCCACCCGCTGTCTCAAACCATGTTGACCTACTTAGACGAAACTGTATTAGTTACAAGTGGAACGTAAAAGATTATTAAACTTATTCCAGGAGTAACTTTTGTTCAAACAAGGTCAAAAATTCTACAACCCACGAACAATAACTTTTTAATTGTAAGATGTTTGGATGAAACTCTTACATAGTAGGAGTATACAACTGTATTATTTACGTTCACGTACATGAAATTTAATCAAAGATAATTAAATCTAATAGATTTGCAAAAATATAAATAATTTTTTTTTTAATTTTCCATTATTCTATTTTTTTTAGTTAGTTAATGAGCAAAAATAAATCGAACTCCTTTTAATTTTTCTGAGGGTAGGTCTGAATTAGTATCAGAATTTAATATTGAATATGTAAGAGAAAGATTTGCATTAATTTTTACTGCAGAATATGAGATAATTATATTGATGATGATTTTATTTATATTTTTATTAATAGGAGAAAATTTATTTAAATTAAAATTTTATTATATATATTTAATAATTATATTTTGAGTTAATTAAATTCAAGAGACTTTCCCTCAATTTCAATATGATAATTAAATATATTTGACTTGAATAAGATATTTACCTGTAAGGTTAAATTATTTCATATTTATTTCATTGATTGAGATTTGAAAATTATTTGAAAAATTAATTTCATATACATGTACTCAAAAAATATAGTCTTAAGAACTAAATAATTATTTATTTGAATATAAATCAGATTTTTAAGAAGTATAAAAATTAATAAAAAAATATGAAAACTAAGAAATTGATGATACTTGGCCAAAAAAATGGAAAGATCTTGAACAGGACGAGCACTGACTCAAGTTAGAATGATAAATAGTCCAATAAAATTTTAAAATAGAATTTAATTAAAAAATTAAATTTAAATGATCTTATTTTTATGCATAAGCAAATAAAAAATATTATTTTGCCTTAATATTTATTATGAAAAGGGGAAAGGAATTTTTTAAAATTTATTTTCAATATTAAGAATAAAACTATTTTTTCATTAAAAAAATTTGAATTTATCATAAATAATAAATAATAGTAAAAAAATAAAATAAAAAATTAAATGATTAAATTTTAAAATAATTTATTACAATTTCTATATTTATGTCATTTAATATGTGAATACATAAAATAAAACATAATTTATTTAATTGTATTACTATTTATAAAAAAAAATAGATTTAGAAGAAAAATTTTAAAATGAGAAACAAAAATTATAGGGATAAAAGAACAAAAATACTATTTAAAAATTTAAAGAAAAACCTGAGTAAAGGATTATTTAAATAGAATGACATTTTTAATTATTAAATCATTTATTTTATTATTAGTTTCAACCAAATTATAGGTGATTTATTGTAAATAACTTTTTTTTCAATTTAATTTCCAATTATTGATGTAGCTAAGTGGAGCCAATGAATTGTAAATTTATTAATAAATTTCATTTCGTTATTATTTCTATGAAATTGTTTATCACATTCAAATTTTTAAAATTTAAGAAAATAATTTATTTTGATAAATTTTATCCATTCATTAAATTATTTAATAATTTTTATAAAATATTAAATTTCAAATTTAAATAAATTATTCTTAAATAGTTAAGGTATAAAGATATAAATAATTAATTATTTAGATAATTAATAAGAAATTAAAATACAATAATATTTTAAATATGTTGATATGTAGAGTGAAATAAATTATTTTCTTAAATTTTAAAAATTTGAATGTAACACTCTACATATCAACATATTTAAAATATTATAGTATTTTAATTTCTTATTTATTATCTAAATAATTAATTATTTATATCTTAATATCTTAACTATTAAAAAATATTTTATTGAAATTTGAAATTTGATATTTTATAAAAATTATCAAATAATTTAATGAATGGATAAAATTTATCAAAATTTCAGGTCAAAATTAAAATCTAAGTTATTGGATTTGTTTACTTTACTTAAATCAGAATAGAGCTCCTTAATTTTTTTCTATATGTAACCGTAAAATTAAAATTTAAAAAGTAAAATCAGCTAATCAAATTAAATCATTGTAATTTTTGAAATTCATAAATAAAAATGGTTAACCAGTTGCAGTTTTAGAATAAAAAAAAAAAAAAAGAATTATTAAAATTGAATAAAATTGTCGAGAAAATAGTAATCGATCTTTAGAGATTAGGTTAAATCTACATTTAAATCTTGATATTTCTTCACGTTCTTTAAATATTTTTTTCAATAAAATAAAATTTTATCCTCATGTTGCTGCTGATAAGTGTAATTGAGAATGAGAATAAAATTATTTTTATAACTATTAACATTAAAAATTACCGTTTTTAATCTGAAATTAAATGTACTTAATTATATTGTGTTAATTGATCTAATATTAATGAGAATATATGAAATAACTAAACAACGTTAACAAAATGTCAATATCATGCAGCAGTTTCAAACCCAAAATTATGAATATTTGAAAAATTTTGAATATTCATTAAAAAAAAGTTTATAAATAAGAAAATTGTTTTTACTAAAACATAAGATCTATAAAATCCTATATATATTCTTTCAATTGAAATAAAGAAAAAAAAAAAAAATAGTAATCATAAGCTTTGATTTTCTTTATTTCAGATTTATAATAATCAATGAATAATAACACCATGTAATTAAAATCCCTGAGTATAAAAGGATGGCAATGTTTACTAAAGAAATCCTGTAAGGATTAATTATGATAATACTTTTAGGAGGTCAATTTTTTCCAATTTCAGTTCTGGGGGATAGAAATACATAAAAGTAACATCCAAAAATTCTAATGAAAAAAAAAAAAACTTTAGAAGTAATAATTAAGATTATCCCTGATTATGATTCTGATGAAACTTTAAATGTATAACAACATTAATATTAACTTTCTCGATCCACATCTCGTCATCATAAATAAGAAGTGATAATTAATAAAATTTTTCCCTAAAAAAAAATAATTTAAAATCTATAAAATTAAATCAAAAAATTTATCTGATTTATTAATTAAGAATTCTAAATAATATTTAAATGAGTTATAGTCTCCAAGTTACTAGATGCAAAGGTTAAAATTATTTTTTTCTCTTGTATATAAAACTCTTGAAACTAAACAATACATAAGCTTTAATTATTAAAACACTTAATTCTAAAATAATTAATAATCTTTGTCTTATTGATTATATAATTAAAAGCATCTAATGTAATGAAGATCCAGTGGAAGAAATTAAAATTGATAGTAAATGCCCAGCAATTATAATTGCTGTCAATTATAATTGCTGACAATCAAACTCTTAATGATCCTAATTAAATAATATTTCTTGAAGATTTTATAATAAGTATAAAAGGTATTAAAATATTTGGTGTTCCTTGAAGAACTAAATAAATAAACATATGATTCGTACTCTTATTTCATCTAAATAATATAAAAGATAGTCATAGTCTAAGTGATAAAGATAATCTCATAACTAAATGACTTAATCTAATGAAAATATAAGAAAATATTCCTATGAAATTATTTAGTAAAATTATAATGAATAATCTAATTAAAATTATTAAATTTATTATGTTTAATTTTTTATTTAGTAATATTTTAAATTTATAATTCAAGATAATAATAAAATTATTTAAAATTTAATTTATTAGTATAAAAACAATCAAGAAATAATAGGAATTAATGAGAAAACATAAATTCTTTAAAATTAATTTATTAAATAATTTATAGGTAAAGAAAAGTCCAAAACAAAAAAAAGGTTTCTTATCATTTTCTTTAAAAAATAATTTTAGAACAATTTACATCTTTATTTATAATAATATTAAATTTAATTGTATAAAAAAATGATATTATTATAGTCAACAAACTTCTGAAATATAAATTTAATGATAATTATATTGCGGGTCTTAATTGAGGACTTAAAAGTTATTAAATTTATTAAATATTTAAATTTGATAAATTTATGCTATAAATTAACTAAAAGCTTATTTATTCAATATCTTTATTTTCAAGAAATAATTAGTTAAATTATCAGTTATCAACATTTAATAAACGGAAATGAAAACTTTCAATATTAGACATCATAGAAAAATGAAATACCAAATCTTTGAAATGTGAATACTCATAAAACTTTTATTATTGATGACCTCAAATTTTAATAGAAAGATATGGATTTAAAATTTTATCTCCTTAATATAAAACTATAAATGATGAAATAGCTGAAAGAATTGAAAAAAACATTGGTACAATAGTCAAATAATTTTCATTGAAAAACCTTTAAATACATATTTATTAATTAATTTATTGAATAATATTAAAAGAAATATAGAAGGAATTAACATGATGATTACTATAATAACAATTATAGCATGATCATGAAACATTATTAAATTTTCTTTAGTAAAAAAATTAGAATCTTGAAACATTACATTTGCTTATGAAGAAATTAATAAAAAAATTAATTTAAATTTAATTTACTTCCAAAAATAAAATAATTAATTTTGACAAATCCTAAAGTTATTGCACTTATCTGCCATTTTAGAAATTTAACTTTATTAAATAGTTATTTTTAAATTTCATAAAAAGAATGTGATCTACAAAGATAAGAAAACATTTAAATAGTTTAAAAATTAAAAACTTTAATAAATAAAGTCAAACGTATTTTTATAAACCTTTTTTAAATAATATAAAAAATGTAGAAGTTCTTATTAAAGAAGTTAAAGATTAAATCAAAGAAACTATATTTCAACATACATAAGAATCTAGGTTATCTCTGTATCGTCAAGGTATTTCTCTTAGGCCTAAAAAAAGTAAAGGGAAAGAGTTTTATTTAGACCGAAGAATATAAAAAAAAAGAGTTGAACTTTGAGAATTATTTTATTTATCAAAATTGGAATTGTTATTGGATATCAATAAATAAATCTACCAAAAATAGCAAATACAGCTCCTATTGATAGAACATAATGAAATTGAACTGCTACATAATAAGTATTATGTAAAACGATAGTATTGAAAGAATTGAAAAGTGTAGTTACTGCTCATTCCCCTCAAATAAATGAAAAAACTAGTCCTCATAATCATGAGTTTGTAATATTTAATTTTAATTTTGTTTCATTTAACGATGCTAACTATCTTAAAATCTTAATTTTAGTTGGAATGGCAATGATTATATTAGCTAAAGTAAAATAGGCTCATCTACAAACTTTTATTCCGATGATGAGCTTAAACAATAAATCCTAATAGTCTAATAGAAGTTATTACATTAATTATTTCTATAATTCCAAGTGCATATTTTTAAATTTTTTTATTGCAAATAATATGAGAAATCAATCCAAATATTGAAAGAATTAAAATATAAACTTCTGGGTGCCAAAAAATTCAAAATAAATGTTGACATGATACAGGATCCTCTCCTTCTACTGCGTCCAAAAATAAATTATGAAGGTTTTGATTAAATAATAATAAAGTAATTGCTCCTGCTCATACAGAAACAGATAATAATATTTATAGTGCTATTATTTTAATTGCTTAGGCAAGCAATGGCAATACATCCAATACATTAAAAAACTTTAATATTTAAAACAGTAATGCTAAAATTAATTTATCCTATAATAGAAAAAGCCCCAGCAATATGAAAAGAAAAAATTAATAAATCTACTGATGGGCCTATATGAGATAAGTTTGAAGATAATGAAGGGTACAAAGTTCTGCTAGTTCTAGATCCAGATCTAATAAACATTTTTAGAAATAATAATTAAATTCTTGGTGGTTATAATCAAAATTTCATGTTATTTGTTCAAGAAAAAGCTATATCAGGGATTCCTGCAGTCATTGGAATTGAATAATTTTAAAATCTCCCTAATATTACAGGTATAACAAGAAAGAAAATTATAAAAGAAGCATGAGCTGTAACGAAAGAATTATAAATTTAATTATTAGATATTAAAGATCCTAGATTTCCTAATTCTAGTCGAACTTAAATTCTTAATGTTAACCCTACGATTCCTAATCGTATCCAAAAAAAAAAAAATAAAATCCCAGTATTATTGTTAGTTAAAAGTAATTATGTTTTTATTAATTAATGTAGTTTAAATGAAATAATCAGTAAATCTTTAATATAGAAATAAATACTAATGCTACTAGATATTTAAAATTGTAAACGTTTTATTAATATTTTTATTATTAAATTTTAAAGTAATCTATTAAAATTCGAAACATTTTTTTTATAAAATAAATAATGTAATGATTATTATTAAACTTGTTAATAATTAATTTAAATAAATTTTAACATCTTTTAATTTTAAAATTTTAACAGATAAGCTTATAAAAATAAGAATCAATTATTTTTTTATCAATTAAAGAATATTACTTCGTACTATTTTTAATATAATAATATTTAAATGAAAATTACAATAATATGAAAAATATATTTAAAAAAAAAAAAATATTATAAAATACTTCTTCATATATCTCAATTTGAATGTATCTAATTTAAAGATCAATGAAATAAGACATAAAAATCAAATTTTAGTTTGTTAAGATTTAAAAAAAAAAATTTCTTTGATGTACATAAAAACTATTATAAGAAATTAGATTCTCTAAATATCAACAAATGGCGAATCATTATTCAAAATTCATTTAATAAAATTATTTCTCTAAACATAAAAAAATTTAGTAAATTAGATATTCAAGAAAAAAAAATAAAATCAATCGAGGTAAAGAAAATATATTGTATAAAAAAATATGTATAAAGATGCTTTCAATCGTTCTGGTTGGCATCCCTATCTCACAACTGATAAAAATGTAGGGATTAATCTGAATTTGAATATAAAATGAAATATTGATAAATTTATAAATTTAAATCTTATTAATAAAATTACCTCTAAAATAACTGGTAAAAATAAATAAATTGACAAATTAAAATTTTAAAAAAATTATAATTTCGAATATAAATAATAACAAAGTAGGTAAAGTTATTATGAATCAAATTTTAGTAACTATAAAGTTTGAGAAATTTATTGCTTAATAATTAAAATATTTAAATTATAACATATTAATAAATGAAAATAAAAAGATTGATATCCTGAAAAACAAGTATAAATGAATGTAAAAAAAATTATAAGTTAAAATTGATACAATTAAAAAAGTTAAAAATTTTTTCATAAATTTATTAATAAAAATTAAAATTCACCCCTTCCTTTATTCCGAATCAATAATCATAAAAAAGTTAGCCCTTGAACTCTCTTACATACAATAAAAATTAAATAAAACAATAATAAATTTATTATTGTAAATTTAACAATAATAAATAAAAAGTACTATTTATTATAAGGTATGGATAATAAAATAGATATGGGGTCCTCAGACTATTTTATTATCCTAGGAATCTGAGTTAGTCTTGAATTCTGCCAGATCATGAATTGCAGTAGGAACAACTAAATTTAATCTTCTTGCTACATCTAAAATCAAGTCTTGCCCATTCACATTTGCCTCTTCGCTTAAATTTTGGCCTTTAAAACTTGAATTGAGTATATTAGCAGCAAAATTCAGGCTTCAAGCTATTTCAGAATGTTTTTCAATTTTGCAGTCGAATTAAGTATTTTTTGTTGACTGTCAAGTGGCATTGGCACTTCAATGCTCTGTTTTTTTAAGTGATTTTCAAGTTTTTAGAAAGTTAGGGCAACATCACTTAATTTTGACTTATGTAACTGCACTTTCATGATATTAATAACTATTGGTTTTGACCAAAGTCTTTAATTTATCTAATGCACTCCTTAACTCTGGGGTCTACGGACAGTTGTTTTCAATTTTGGTCATCCAAATTTAGACTTGCCAAACATTGTAGCGACGAGTCCCACCACCTTTTGCCAAAAATTGTTAAAGAAATCTGAGAAGATTTGCTTTTTGAGTTTGTTTCATTTTTAACGTAAAATTCTAACATTAGCGTGCTTAAAACATAGGACTTTTTTTTTTTTTGTCTTCTATTGATACATTCGATTTAATAATTTTTTTAGCATTTGGCTATTCACGTTAATATTTAACTTGAAAATGTTAAATATGTGCCATACAAAAAATTGCTGTATTTTTGTGCTTTTGTTCTGGTAGAGATCACACTGCTTGCATTTTTTGCTTGTTGTTTGTAACAATGCCAAAAACGTTTTTTGTTCCGATTAACTAGATAGTCGATAGAAATTTAGCATGTTATGTAATTCGCTGTTAGTTGATATGCTTTATTCTTAATCGTTCTGAAGAAATACAGGCTCAGGACTGGTAGCTATAAAATAATGCAAGTATTCGACCAAATATCTGTTTAAGCACAAATTGTCAAAGACTTTGAGATTTTTTCCTTTACTTCAGTTTCAATTTGACGGTAAACTGTATCGAGTAGAAAATGAGATATTTGGTGTCGTGATGAAAGGTTCAACGAAGGACTTGGCATCGCAAACAATTTTCACCACTATATAATTTTCGTAAGTTGAAGCAGGATGGCAGACCCATATCAAACCTTAGCAAGTAGTTCATAGCATGCTTTCGTTGCATTGGGTAATAAAAAATCAAAATATTCCCGGATACCTGACGAAGAACTAGCTACAATTTTGAGTTGACTTAAACTAACTGTAGGTGAAGGAATATTGCTTAAAATCTTTGATGACGTGGTACTAGGAAGTATTTCGGCTCTGTGAGTCTCTGGCTCATCTAAAAATAAAAGTTTTAAGAAACTAAAAAAGTATTCAACACACACACACACATACGTATGAGTATGTGCGTATAACAATATAAATAAATAATTAAGTATCGCCTTTTTCGCTTAAGAAGCGATCTAATTATGAAATTAAAGAAATGTTTCCTTTAAAGTTCAGTTTGACGCCTCATTTTTGTTAAAATCTTGCTTAACATTCAGTGGGCATTTCTTGCATTTTTTGCAAGATGGTATTTTATTTGCATGACACATTCAGCGTAATGTATTTTAAAATAATTGCACGAGAAAAATTAAATTTTTCGGTTTGGTTCATGAAGCAAAGAAGTAAAATGTTTTTCAAGAACTTTCAAAATCTTCATGATCTGGAAGCGTTCAATTTTATCTGATCACATTACATTATGTCAGAATGTAGGTTATGATTTCTAAATAACTAAATTTCCCAAGATTCTTAGTTATTACTTCTTTGTTCCAGTTCGACGCACAATTAAAATAAACTTACCTTTATTTTCATATAATTATAGCTAAAAATCACATGAGCGTAAACACAAAGAACACAATTATCTTGCTAATTGTAGAACTCAGCACAAAATGAAAACGGAAAAGAGTAAAAGCGTAATCGATAAAAAGACTGATGAAACATGCAAAATAACTTTGCCTGATTTTTTAGGAAAACTAGTAACCAGTAGCTTCTTCTTTTTTTAACAGATAGTGACGAGTGTACCTGTAAAACTTTGGTAGCCAATAGGCTAAGCTAATCTGAATTTAAACTACCACTAAATTCAAAAATAAAAAAGCAAAATCTTTTAGCAAAACGAAAAAGAACTTGAAATATTCCTTATTCTTTACGTAGATGTAGGTTTGACGTTCATCAAAAATTTGACTGGTACACCAAAAATTGTCATTAAGTGTCAACTATTTTTTATCATATCAGAGTCATGACCGTCAATTGACCAGTCAGTTGCTCAGAGTCAATTGACCAGCTCATATCACTGTACGCAGCACAGGGAGAAAGAGGTACTGGCCAAGTACAACTGAAGAATTCCCAACAAAAAAGAGCCGTCAGGTCCTTCGGTGCACTCGCATGAAGAAAAAGAGAGGAGCTTCTGGCAATGTGTACAGCTTTATATACGGTTTTATTACAATAGCAGGGTCGGAGAAAAGTCTTGTTAAACTTTTTTGTCTAGCCTCCATGCACCCAAAACTTTTTATGCGAGAAAATTAATTTTGTTCCAAAAAAAAAGTCTCTCAATGAATTTAAATTTCTGAGCTTCTGCACACTTGCCAAGTCCCTCACCCACTCTGCTATAAGGGGTCCCGATGAAAGAAATTAAATATCTTTTAGTTGTGGTACGGCTTATGAGTTATTTTTTTTGTGAATTTTTATTCTATTTTTGTTTATTAATTGTCTTCGATTCCAAACGAAAGAAGTTAAGACATTTTATAATAACCTTATTCATTGTTTTTTCAAAAAATTAGAAGCTATTCTATTGTATCAAGGAAGCTATCTCATAAATTGATAAATAACCATGAACATATCATAAATTGCTTGCTTTACGAAAAAATAAATATGTATTTATACAAATATAATTTATATAATTTTTAATTCGTGATCAAGGGGATTTTTCGACTTACGGACGTTTATAACCTAGTTTGCAGGAACCAATTCTAAAGAGGTGAGAGAAGCGCAAATATGTGTATCAACGCTGATAATTATTTTTTTCATATGGATATACTTATTTACACATACTTACGCATATTTGACCCTATCTTTCTTGTGTTATGGAAAAAAACTTGCCAATCTTGTTTGAAATTGAAAAGATTTATTTAGAAGTTAACTTTAATGCTACAAAAGTTTGAAGGTTTACGTAGATTATAAAAATGCAATTTTAAGTAATTTTTTCGTAAGGTTACAGGTTTGACTGCAATTTTCTTTAATAAAACACATCAAAGTGGGCACTGTTAAGCGATCTTTAATTTTGTGGGTACTTTTGATGCTATTTTAAATACTAAAAGAACCTATTTGTAATTAAACTTATAAAAGGACATTCATTGTCATCTTATACTACCCTATCAAGAAAAACGGTACGATGAGATGTTTTGTTTTAACCTTTCAGATACAAATATTCTTCGAGTATTAAATATAGACTATGAAAACGTCTGAAGTAGGAATTGAACGTATGTGACAGATGTGAGCGGGATGTTACAGATAATGCTCAGCCTACAAATTGTTGTTATTGTATTGTACCATAATATATTATTTAAAAAAGTTTATTTATTAAATATTTATATGCTACTTAAAACTACACCCATTAAACAAAGATATAATTATTACAACGATAATAATTCCACCACTTTTGTACACAATATCGTTTAATAAAAGGTATGTTTATAATAATAATAATAATATTGTCTGACATACAGTTTTATAAAATTATAACTGCATAATTACATACCCAAGCATTCACTGTCCACTGATTCCTCACAAAGTGTTCGCTGATGACGTTAATATTCATTAGCCAGACCGTCAGTGCCTAATGTATGAATAGAGGGGATATTGTACCAAGATCGTTATTGTTATTATCAGTGCTACATTAAATTGTTTCCAAATTTACAAAGATTATACTCTTTGAAAATTTGAAAACAGTAGGATACGGTCCAGAGAATTGATACACAATAATATTCCTTAGTACTCTCACAATGATTACGCTGCAGCTTGATTTCATGATAAGCTATATAAATGATTTAATTGCTTACATTTAGAAAAATCGTTGCACAAATATTTATACAAAAAGATTACAATATTATAAAAGTATGACTGGTCATAGATAAAGGCTGTAGTATTGACTACGAGTATATCTCAGGTAGCAACACCAATTCCGAAGCTTAGTACCAATTTTTCCGGCATGAAAGCATTGCATCTTATGGAAACGGTTTCATTTTGACTAACTACAGTTCTATTTTCATACGGCAATCTTTGGACTGGTACTTCACACATGACATTGGAATAGTTTATTGGAAAAAAACTATTCAAGAGAAAATTAATTGGCAGTAGAACAAGAAAACAAGAATCACGGGGCTCTTCAGGTAAACAGCACGCATTGACTATACCTGTGTATATGGCACGTCTAGTGAGCTGACTAACTTTGCCTAGCTAGTGTGTTATTGATTCCGATTATGTAACGAAGATAATGTAGTAATCACTCCAATTTGATTTTAATTCGATATAGTATACCAATGTAGTATAAGAGGTACTGATTCCATAAATCACTACATGAAAATAGAATTGTAATCAATAAAAATAGTACTGCTTCCATCAGATCCATAGCTTCTATGCTGAAAAAATTGGTACTCAGATCCGGCATTGGCGGCAACACCTGAGATGTGCTCGTAGTCAATAAATGTAAAATATTGATAACGTTTACTGTGCTACGTTAGAAAAAAAAGGCTTAACGTCAACATTAATAAAGAATGGATAATGCATGTTATGAGATACATGCTCAAATGAAATTATCTTGTTACAAATCTCTGGATAACAAATAGTCTTAATTGTTAAACAGTATACTTAGTACAACGATAAATTTTTTTTCATCGTTGACGTAAGTGATAGCAGTTTTTGTGGGTACATATATATATAAGTATCAGTTGCTAAATTGCTCAATGGATCTGACTTATTATCACAAGTCATACAGTGTTACGTGTTACAAAACTGTGAAGCAAATAAAAAGTTAAAAGAACTGTTGAATTATTTAAGTTTAACATAATTTTTCAATGATTAATGCTTTATTCAAATCACTTGTGATAAAATAAAACTGTCAAGTTATTCTCGTAAACCAAAAATCTTTGTTAATAAATTTTAGATGTACAGATTTTAAAATATTCTTACAAAAACGTTTTTATGAAACAGATCTTTAAGCTTATTTAGAGAGTTAGCATGAAGACAATTCGTGTGAGAAAAGTTTATTTACCACTGCAGTAAGAAACTGTAGCCATGCCTCTTTTATCTGTGTCTAGTCGAAGGGTAGTGCCACGAATGACACGTCGTCAATTTTACTAATAGAGCTACGTCTTAACTGTAGACAAGAATTACTCTTACAAAACGTGAGCACCTCTAATGGATTGATAAGTATGTGTCAACTATGAGTACGTGACTTGTCATAGTTAAAGGAGTATATTGTTGCACATGTCGTAGATATTACATTGTAGCTTTTGTAAAATCACAGCTTTGAGTTTGAAATACAGACATGGAAAATTTATTTTTTAAAGTCGTGAACCAAGTCAGTAAGAACTGCGACTTTAGGTGGCTTGGGTGGTTGGTAGCGTACTTAGGGTGTAGTGCACCAAGGGCCTCTTAAAAGTCTACGCTCTTTGCCAGTAAACTGTTCAAAAAATTTAGTTATTTTAATAAAACCAAACTACAAGATCAAGAAATTGCCATAATAGTACGGTAAAACTACAATTGGAAAAATTAGGAGATGTTGCAAGGCAAGCCAGATGAATACTTCATACTTTTTTTCTGATATTCTCTTCAGTTAAGTTGTTGACCCTTAATTTTTTAGGATTGAATAAATTATTTGTAAAAAAACAAGAAAAAAAACAAGAACGATTGTAAATTTTGTCAGATTAATTAAAGATTTTTGAAGATATAGTAAATTTTGTAACCAATAAACAGAAGAGTATGTGATAAATTAGTGAATTTTTTGTAGCAATTTGCAAAAAAATGAGATCGTTGATCCCAGTATTTTCTTATCGCAAATGAATTGGGTATACTTTACTTACGTAACTTCAGGATTTCAGGGGTTTTGATCAAGCTGATAAAAGTTGCTTAAGCCACCTTCAACTTAAAAGCTTATAAAACTCACAAGTAGTAAGGGTAAGTAATTTCTAGACACCTCTGACATCACCGTCTGGCATCGGTAGTCAGGCATGTGGTGAGTGTTTGGTCGTGCTGTTGGAGGAGGGGTCCCTAGATAGAGAATTTTTGTGCCTTTGAGGAGTGGCGTGGTTTTAAAACTCTGGTAGGGTCTTAGAGGCGGGGAGGGAAAGGTGAAAATAATGAAGTCGTTAGGAATGGGGTTGACAAAATTTATTTATAGTGAGGTATAAAGTGATACACATACAAATACAATGTAAAAACTTAATATAATTGCTTAAAGTATAAAATGTATGGTGATATAATAATAATGCGTATAGGTAAAGTTGTCACTGATAAATTATGTTGGTAATCCAAGAGGTAACAGTTTTATACAATGTAAGTGATAAATAGAATGCAAGATGTCTAGTTTTTTGTAATCTATTCCAAAGCAAAAATGTACATTTTAAAGTTAATTAAAGTTTAATACTTCTAGACTCCAAATTTTTATTACATGTTGAGAATACAACACGTATTTTTCCTAGTTTCTCACGCCTAGTAATTTTAGTGTACAAAGTTACACTTATTTCATTAATAGTTGATGAAGTTCTTGAAAATATTAAACAAAATATACCCAAAGTATAATTATGAGACATTAATACAAAGAATCGATACAGAAAAAACCACACACTTGAGAGTCAATACTCTGCAATTGTTGTACGCTCCACTTGTTACTAATACAGTATTGTCTAAGTTGGTCAACACGGTGTGAGACAGTGGGTGGCAACCCATAACTGTCAAAGAAGACTCTGTGTCTGCTGGTATCAACATAGAAGGCAACCCAGTGCGTGCCGGATCTTGTGCTCACGTCTGTATTAGCTACAAGGGTACACGATCTCGTCCAAACAAACGGCTGCTTGTCTGCTAGAAATACCCCGACTATCGGTGTCAGAATATGCCACACCGCTTTTTGTATTTGCAGTGAGTTCATTTTCTCTTGTTGCAGCATACATAGATGCAGTAGAATCCCCACTTTTCCTAGATTTTCAAAGGTTAATGCTTTTCATGAGATTCCCGACCTCTTGTGTAGCAGCAGCAGAGGAGAATGAGGATTGGTTCAAACGTACAGGTTTTATTATCGGCTCTTGATGTTTTTTTTTTTTTTTTTCAATCAAAGGCATCATCTGGTGTAAGAAAGAATAACTTCTGTAGAATACACTGTCTTGTTGATCCAAGTTCGTAACTTATAAATACAAGCTAGAGCACAGCTAAAAGCTTCCTTTTTTTGACCATGATAACATCAAAAGCAATCATTATCGCGAGAAAGATTTTTCAAAGATGGGCAAGAGTATTCTTTAAGATTTATTATTTGACGACCCAACCTTTTTCCAGTAATTTTTGCTTTTAATTACTTCGAACGTAAATGTGTAGAGCACTTCTTGCTATATCAGGTAGAGCGCTATATAGGTCCTCGATATTAGCTTTACCATCAAACCACTCGAGTCTGTAAAAATAACACTTTAAATAACTATTTATAGCTAAAAATTCTGACGTCAATTCCATACTGTTGTAGAGTGGTTTTATAATCCAGCGTGAACTTGAGTTACAGTTGACACCCACCACTGCGATTTCTTTTAGAAAAAAATCACTATTTTTATCGTAAAATGCTTGAATATCTACGATGAAATTAACTTCTTCCATGGTTTTGTATGAGCAGCCGCGTCCACTATCTTAAATGGTACGCAGCGTACTGATCGTTTGACGAAAGGTTGGAGACTACGAGATAAAAAAAAAAAAGTTTGTAACAGCGCTCAAGAAGTCATAGTAAATATAAGAAGAGGAGTGATAAGAAATAGTTATGGTAGTGATGGTACAAGGAAGGTAATAAAATAAGAGAAAAAAGTCTTTTTAGGCGTAGAAATTCACAACTATCTGGCGATTTGAGTCTTTTTCTAACACGTTGTTAAATTCTAAATAAAGAACGCAATTTATCGTTTTTGTCAAAGGGGTCTCAAAACGTACTTCTTTTCGAAAAGAACCATTTTTTACTGAATTCCAATGACCTGCAAAGTTCGCAGACAAATCTGGTGTAAGATCAAATGCAAAAAGGCAATACCTTTTTAGATAATCTTTTCTGTGTTTGTTGTTTCTCTCGTTCATGTAATGTATTCTGGAGCTAGAAAAAAACGTATGATAAGCTTCAACGTACATAAATATACTTCCTGTAAAAGTAGGTTGTAATGGTTTGCTTTGAATTTGTACCCCATCAACGTATAATGACAAAAAATCAATAGAGTAATTTTGGAAATTAATGGGGTTGAGTTTTCTGTCCCCGTTAAAAGTCTTGGTGTCGATGAAACCTTATATCATTTTTTTTGGTAACTGGCCAAGAATAAAGTTTTTAAAGCAGTCATCTGTAATTCCGCTGTGCATAGTAAAAGATTTAATTTCCACACGGGTGATTAGATATTTTGCAGTAGTACTTTTTAAGTCTTTGCATGTGCAATTAAAACTGTGGGGCTTACTTTTACTCATCGTACAAAAAGTGTTGCTTCAGTAATACTGACTAAATAATTTTTTTTAGATGCTTCCATCAGACAAAATGCATTCTTCAAACGAACTAGACGTAGACGAACTTCAACACTATTTATGAAGAGTTTGTCTTGATTAAACACGTTGCCATGCAAATGACTCATCAAGTCCACTGTCATACCATCCTTTATATACTCTTGACGTTTTGTGAAAGATAAGTTCTTGTCTGATCCGGGTAGTTCATCCATCTCACCACCTACATCGGTTTCCCAAAGACTCGTGGACAAGTTAGAAGTTTTTGCTGCAGGTCCGTAATTTATTATTGTTACGATGTATGCTCTGTACAGGTAAGCATTGTTAAAAGAGGTCACTAGTTTTTGACTAAAATATACATCAACTTGATTAAATATGGAGTGTAAAAAATTGTTTACTAGAGCCACAGATGCATCTGTATCCTTGTCGTAAGGTATTAATTTTAAATTAACTCTCAGCATTGTGTGAGCAAGGTCCAAATAATCCTTATTTTGAGAGATTATGAGAAACTCTATCGGACTTTCCTCGGTTAGTGATGAAACAGGCTTATAATAAGCCCATCGACTTTCCTCTAACGTTGTCTGCGTGAAAAAAAGAAGAAAAAAATCCAAATCATTCTTGAGACACAGATTGGTGTGGCTATGCAAGAAAGACATTATTATTATTAGTTAACTAAAAATATCGGTCACTTAAGTTTTTTTTTTCTATTCTGTTTTATTCTTTTTACAGTAAACACGCTTAATTTTTTTACTATGTTTTTTTCCCTCTTCCTGTCTTATTCTTTTAAACAACACTTTTCTTTCGTCCACGTTTTATCACTCGAGATGCTTTATTTTTAGTACGAGTCGTAGAGATGTGATGGGTAGCACTTCTGCTACGAGACTGCACTTGACGTTTGTATGGTAAAGCAGTATTTTTGGATATTTCCGTTATTCTAACAAGCTTTTCCGTTACCTTATGTTTTAAGTTTATACCTGATTCGGTTGCACGATTTGTCAATGCATCTTTAAATGTCAAATAACGTTGACCAATGTCATCAATTATATTTACACTAGCTTGGAAAGCTTATTTTTTTAATAGCATGGGCACCTTTTGTTATATATGGCATAGCTGTGCTAAAAAGCTCCGTAAAAAAAAAGCCTTACCCATGACCTCTTTACCCATGCGAACCAGTTGACACATGCTTAACACATCTACCTCCACCTTCGTAATGAGAATGATACATATCGTAAAAACTCATTTTGTACAAGGATCCTAAAAAAACACTTTCCTAAAATGTAACACCACTGTCAGTATCCCAAACTTGAATGCTATCGGTTTACCGAATTAGTCTCTTATATCTATATCGATTGTATAAAATTTATTATTAAGGAGGGGTACGTATGCAACAGGCATATACCTCTTGATGATTGTACTACCAAAATAAACTTCTTTAGCATTCAAGTAAACTATTTGTTATAAAGGTGCAAACAAGTCCCCAACAATACATGGTTCACATATGTTAGAGTAAATAAAAAATTGATCCGGCACTGCTCTTGACATGTTTGCCAGCTGTTTACCGTGAATTAACATTAGGTCATCATGCTTTATTTTTGCACGATCTTTTTCGATAAGAGTTATTACTTCTTCGAATCCTAAAATGCGTTGTACTGTGTTTGATAACCGTGGTAATTTTTCTACCCTTATTTACTTCCAAATGTTACATTATAAATGAGAACATTGTTCCTTTTTTTTCTAAGGTGGGTTCACCAATAAATGAAAATCCACCGTCCTTATTATGAATAAACTTACGCTAATATTATTTATTTCTAGGGATACATTCCATTTATTTGTTATTTATTTTTTTACATAAGCTGTTTATCGAGTCATATGTGCTATGTTGAAAACGACATTCTGTTTTATCCTCAGGTGCACTGAGTAAATCGTCCTCTCGAGTGACATGTAAAATAGTGCACGGTACGTGAATCTCGAGAATGCCAACCTCCCATTTTCCACACAGCTTGATCTCTTTTGGTAATCGAGTAGTAAGATTTGTTGTAGTGTTATTAGAAAATTATTTTACAATGCTGTTGCTTGGCAAAAATATCATGAATTATCTCTTAAGTCTCTTTCAAAAATACATAAATTATACTTTTCTGGATAATACACCCAACTAACAAAATACTGTTTGTTTCTTCCCTTTCCTTTCATTCAAATTATTTTTTGAATTTTATGCTCCTGATCTAATACTCGCTCTTTACGGATATGGCTAAGCTTCTCAGGATAAAAGAATCCATCAATACTTTCACCATCCAAGTCATGCAAATAATATTTGTATAAGTCCTGTCTTATGGAAACACTAACAATTTTAAATATTTCTTCACTGCAGGATTTTACGTCACCTTTTTCGAGTACGTTTTTCTCCAACTTGAAACTTTGATTAAGCTTGACGATTCAGACGATGTTCTTGCTTTTGAGTTCGTTAGTTTACTAAATTTTTTCTTGCAACATGCGCTCTATGTATAGTTACTGCACTGGGTGCTAGCTTAATTGTAGAGTGGGGTGATTTATTGTACCCATGAATTAAATTTTGTAGTACATCGATGTACTGGTATATATTTTTTGATGTAAAATATCTGTACGTACGTTTCTTGAGTATTCGTCTGAAACGCTCTACTACAGCTGCTTTAACGTCAGGGTTACTCGCAATCCGAAATTTTATTCCATTATGCTTTAACAACTATTGGAACTCGCTTCTTAAAAATTCTTTTTCCTGACCTGTTTGGACTGTTTTTGGAAATTGATAGTGTTTATTATTGAGAATTTTTTTTAATGCTATAGTAACTTCACTGCAAGTTCTTTCACGTAATGCTTGAGCCCATACAAATTTACTAAAAACATCTATTACAACGAGAATGTACATCATACCGCTGTTGTAGTTTTTGATAGACGTTAATTGAATGAAATCAGCCTTCCACAAGTCATCCAAACCGTTTACATCGTAAAAAATGCATGAAAACTTACGTCAAATAAATTTGTGTAATGTGTAAACGTATTATCCCCTCATCCATTCCCTTATTTTATCTGATAAAACATTTCTATTTAATCTTATTAAGTTTCTAGCCTCGGTAAAACGAGCCTCATGACTAGGTATAAGGTATTGTTTTTCAAATACGTCCATTTTTTCAAAATCTAAGCCACTGTTTTCACCCTACTCCTCCTCCTTTTGCAAACGGCGTAGATGTCGTGGATGGACTTTTGATGTCACTTTAAATGATTTTATTCTCTTTAATAAGAGTTTTCCCAAATGATTGATATGCTTCACTGCCGTCCTTACTTGACAATTTATCGGTGATATCATCATAGTCACGGTCTATCTTTTCTCTCTAGTTGAATAATTTCTTATGAGTCTGTGATAAAGTCTCGACTTTATTGACGTTACGAATCTCCCACAGGTCATTATTTTTTACAAACTTTCAAGAAGTAACGATCTTTTGAAACATATTACCAAATCTTTTTTCACCCACAGATTTGACTTTTTTTCCGTGTCTTGCCACATTATTTATTAAATGAATGAAATTAGAACCTTGTATTTTTTCACCATCAATGGTCACGACACTCTCACTTTTTCAACTGATTTTACGGTTATTTTTTTTAAAAATAATTTATGAGTACTTCAGACTTTTTTTGATTTGTTTTAGGTATAGTTCTCAGAATCATATCATCACTTATTCGATCATTCTCATCTGTATCATATTTTCCTCCTCTTTTTCCGTTAATACGTATGGGCTTCTTTGTTCGTCTACGAAATAAAAGTTGTAAGACTCTTAAATATTCCTTAGATTTTTTACGTTCGTTGTTAAACGCATCGGAGTCCAGAATTTGCTTCATTTCATTATCTAAGTGACTGAGGTTGTTTCCAACAGTTTGTGTAGATTGTTTAACTTATTGCGATAGAAAATCGTTAGTAGCAGTGGAAATAGGTATTACAGCTCGATGAAGAAGTTTCACATTTTCACTGTGTATTTTTTTGAGCTTTTCTTCCGAAATTAAGATCGTTTTTTTTTGCTTTCTCCATACCACTTTAAATGTTCTTATTTCATAAAGTTCTTGTTAATATTACACTTAACATTACTTGAAGTAAAAAAGGTAAAAAACTATTACCTTGTTGTACAATAATAATTTTTTTTTCCAAGAACCTTTACTGTCGGAGCCTTCTTCCTTCTTCTTTATTTTCTTCTTCTTAGAAACTACTTTTCTCAACACTTTTGAAAATTTTTCAAGTTTTGACTTTTGTAATTTTTTTAAAGGAACAGTACCTTTTAGTACATTCGAAACACACTTGCAAATACAATCAGCTTATTTTATCGACTTTTTCTAATAATACAACATGCTAATTTTTATTTAAATACTCGAGAGCTTCCAACATTTTCATATGCTTTTTTTTCAAACGATATCTTCGAAGAAAATGATGAGTTTGAGGACCTATGACTATTTTGGTGACCAAAGTGTTGACCTGTCATCTGTTGTGATGCAGATGCTTCCGTTGTTTAAACAAAACTTAAGATACAAACTACTGACGAGTACTTTTAAAAAAATTTTATTTTTACCTTAGTCAATGTAAGTATAGCTACTGTGTACGTATTTTGGTAAATATACATACTGATACTCATCATCAGGAAATACGCACGCACGAAATCTAAACTCGTCCAGTGTACCCTGCTTACAATCGATCATTGAATACCTATTTCCCTTTATCGTTGCATCATAATAGGCTCTTGTACAAATTTAGGATCTCTGGGGAAAATTCGTGTTGCCAAGTGTTGTAATTGAGCCCAATCACGAGGATTTTTAAACAAAACAATATAAGAAGCTTTGAGATCTATATCACGTGAATGAGTAGACTTGTACAAAATATTTTGAGTTATAAACATAACACTTATGTTTTTTATGATGACCTTCTTTTGTAAACGAATCCACATTAACATTGTTTAATGATTTACGCATGAGATAATCGATGATGAGTAATTTCTTACGTGGAGAGGATTGTTTGAACAATGTTCGGGTTTTGGTAGTCCTTCGCGAAATTTAATTTGTTGACCATTTTTTAAAAAATGTTCACTTTTATAACCCTCCTGCCACTCTACCCAGTAAAATAAGATTTTATCAAATCGTCACTTGACAATTCATCGATAAAATTTAAGAATCTTTTGACGAAAACGGTCTTACTACACCCTGTAAGACCACAAATCATACTCGTCAACGGATGCTGCCAGCGCGTATCCATCGCATCGTTTGAACTAAACTACGTATGTTAGTGTAACCGACTTGATAAAAGTGTATTAATTTATAAATTATAAAAAAAGAAAAACCCATTCGTAACAGTGGTGGTGGTGGCGGCGGCTGCGGCGGTGGTAACGGTATAGCTGGATCATTAGGAGCATTATCCCTCTCCCCATCTTACTCTTTTTTAGCTTGACTAAACAGAGGGATCTCTCATTTTACGCTTTTCTCACGAGGTCAGTCTAAAACCTGAAAAGCGCGCTATGTGTGCTTTTATCTTCTTCCTCTTTTAAAGATCTTATCCTTACGAGTTTAAAGGGTTGAATTGCTCTCTGAAATAAAATATGACTTCTCCTCGAAACACAAGACAACGCGATAGTAAAAAATTAGTGGGTCTTACAAAAAATGTATGGATATCGTTCTTTTTCGCACCATCTTCGTTCTACATTCAATTAATTCACGAAGATTCTGATTATAAAATTTTGGATTCGGAAATGCAAGAATATTGCGGTGAAAAAAAATCTGACATTATTTGTCAAAAGTCATTAACCTTAAAAAGAGAAACAGCCTTACCTTTTTTACAAAAGTTAAGACAAATAGATTTGAAGGCATGTATAATTAATGTCATTTTGAGTACAATATTATTTCAATATTGCAGAAAAAAATTGTTTTTACAGCCTCACATAAATATAGCAATAAATATCAATAATAAATGGAGATGTTATATGACAGAAGGTGGGAGCAGATGTAAAATGATTGATGTAGAAAAATCTTTTGATACAATGCAATCTGTGAAAGAATGTAATATAGTTATTTATAAGTTGGAACAACGTTTTTTAAGTTTACCGCCTCCAGAAATTTTATGCGGGTCAGGAAATATTTTACCAATATCGTGGTTAAATAGTTCTCGTTGGACCGATCTCGTGTGTATGATTTTTGTCGAGCAATGAAAAATAGAACTTTTTTTATCAACGAAGGATTAATATATAATAGTTTTTACATTTTTCTTACCAGTGATACAATAAATGGATTAACCATTCATTTAAACACCATGCTATGTGCATTTGATACGGCAAGAGTTGGTTCTACTGGATTTCATCATCCTATTTGGCCTAGTGACTCACCTGTTAGTTTTACTCGTTGAGTCCGTGTTTCGTCATCGTCACCTTTTTTTTCTACGAGGGAAAATTTATAAAATACTGATCAAAATTATGAAAAATACTGTAAAAATAATTAATGCGAGAAAATAAATTTTTTTGTACTTATTTGAGTTTTATGACTTAATAATTACAGAAATTTATATCGATACACATATTTACCCAACAAATTGGTCTTTCTAAATACTACTTGACATTTTGTATGCTTTAAAAACATACTTACGTTTTTTTACATTCGATACAGAAATTTATTAGTTGCACAATAAACGTCGAAGTCGTGTAAGCTTATGAATAGGACAACTCCCTATCAACCAACCTGAAAACTCGTTTGGGTATCTATTCGATGTACCAAATTCGATTGACTCAACTTCATTTTCTTCTATGATGTTTAGAGTATCAGAAGCATGTATGTTTAGAAATTTATTAAAATCATGATACCACCCACTTTTTACCTTTTCCTTATAACATTTTTTTTCTCATGTAAAACCGTTTTCCGATCCGATTTGCATTTAATGCATACAGCTTTACGCATTTTTACCAAAGATAGTAACAATAAATCATATATTGCTCTTATATTTTAATCTTTGTACAAATCTTAGCAATATACAAAACTTATTTGTTTTTCTTTTATTTTTTAATTCGTATAAGCTGTTAAGCTTGCTGTACCATGCCAATCCTTCCAAAGATTTTTTAAAATCAGGGTACTGTTCACGATTTGGAGTACAATTTGGTGTAAACTGACACGGACAAATATAAACGCCTTTGTTGATTTCCTGCAAGGCATTGTGTAGACCTAGAAAAAATAAAAAAAGATTACGAATAAATACTTAAATCGTTTCTAAAAATTATTTAATTTTCTTATCACCGAATGTTTTAAATTTTTTTCTCAACCATAGAGGCAATCGTATCAAAATTCAGTTTCAACGAATTTTGATAGTTGATACGAATACCTTTTACTTTACATATGTCATGCGTCTCACCCGTTGGGGCACGTGCACAATAATCATAAAACTTTGATCCACCGAACACAAAAGTTTCTATAAACGAATCCTCTCCATACTCCTTCAACTCGTCTGTTAGTTGGTCTTATAACGATCCTGTTGGCAGTTTATATTTCTCAGGATCTGTAGTGTAAGTTATGAAAATAATCGAATCAGTGTCGTAATATAACACTCTTTCACCTAAATTTTCTTAGTAGAAATACAATTTTAATCGCGCTTGAGCTGTCGTGTAAGCAGCTATAGCTACATTTGTGCAGGGGTATGAAAGTACCCCTTCGTCCTTGTACCTCCATGTGACGTACATAACATTATCGTTTACTGGAAGACAATGTTTAACGTAGATTTTTTTATCAAATAACCTCTTTAATAACGATTTGTAATCTCTTACTATGGTCGTTCTTGGAAGATTTCCGCGTTAACCAAATCTATCCCAAAAACTATTTAAACACAACTTGGCTACAAATTGCAAGCCAGCATTTTTAAAAATATTTTTTCCATCTAGCTTTTTTTTTCTGTGTTTTTGTTACAAATTTTATAATTTTTTTTTCTATTTCTGTTATTACATTGATCGACCAACCACCTACCTCTTGTTTGATTTTTATAAAAGTATCTACATAGTCCGTAAACAGACCACCACTCCGCGAAACAGGGCCATACTGAGCAGTTTCGTACTGTCAAATTAACAGATTCAGTAGTAGTAAGATCACACATTTAACCAAACCCTCAAAGTTATCGTTAAAATTTTCGTAATTTTTTCCTGTTAAAATGAAACAACCATCCACATTGTAAGTTTTAAAATGGTTTGAAGAAAATTTTCCTATCTTACATATGTATAGGTATAACATACATGGAAACATACGTCTAAATAACTTATTTTTTGATTTTCTTGAGCGTCATATCACGTAACAGTATTTCCCGTACGATCCTCATAAAAAGCGTCTCTTGGGTTTAAGATATTATTTTGATCCATCGGGTGATTTCCGACAAAGCAAAAAAGTTCTTGATTGTTTTCTTAACATCGGTGGAAATCACATTCATACATCTCACTTACACTGTAGCCATATTCTTTATTCTTGAGGTCATTTTAAGTGTATTTTCATAATTCTCTGAATAGCTTTCAAAATTAGTTAGTTTCTTTGCTCGCTCATCAGGGTAACAACGCGGACACCCGTGGAAATAGCAACCATGAAATAAAAAAACCGTACCCTTAAAATTTTTTTCTCTGGCTTTATGCTTTAAAAAACCATCGACTACTGATCCTTCTATGTATCAATATTCCAATAAACGCTCTGCATAGATTATTTCGATATTTCTAATTTTTTCCTTACATAGTAACCATTTAATCGACTTTTCTGAAAATTGACCTGAGCGTGTATATTCGTTTTCTGGAATAATACCTATTGTATCGCTTTTCGAAAAATTGTGTCTAAATACAATTGAGCAAGTGCTTGCAATCGTTACGCTTTTTACAAAAGGATGAACGTTTCTGACTTGTAGAAAGATTTTTCTAAAAGCTGTACACGCCTGACACAATATTTTAACATAATTTACTCAATTCTTCTGCACATTAAAATTTTTTTTTTCTTCAATAAGTTGGTCATACCAAAGTACAAACTCTTGACATTTTTTTTAACTCATTGAGTCGGGTGAAAAAAATTCCATCGCCAGATACGATCCTTTGTAATAAAAATTCTCGTTGCTCGTAAAATGATGGGAAAAATACCTTTTTTTTTAAGTTATCCATCAAGTAAAAGGTTTTCAGTAACTCTGCTAATTTTATTAGTACATAATTAAAACCATCGATGAATTTGGTTTTTCCAATCGTCATTTGTATGATATTTCGTCCGTTATAAATGACGTTAAGAGTTTTGTTTTCAGAAACAAGATGTTTTAAAATAAATTGAGCATCAAACGCTTTTGCATTGTGTGTTATACAAATAAAAAAAAAAACGCTTGACTTTTTCTCGCACAATAAAGTCAACAAAAATTTAAAAACATTTGTCATCCCAAAAAATTATTTCTTTCACACCACAGGGTTCCGAAAGAATGATTCTGAATTTCTACAGTTATCACATTGAATTTGAGCTACACATACAATCGGTATGCATATGCGTATTCTTACCGTATCGTCCACAGTTTCATCCTGACGTGTCTCAAAATCATAAAAAATAAAGCAATTTTTTTTTTGCAATTTCTCTCTTTTACAGCTTGAATCATACACAATGCATTTAAATTATGTTTGGTTTCACACTGTCCACAGTATTTTTTCCACACTCGTGTTTACCTTTTGCTAAGTTATACAATTTTGCACGAAAGCTACAATTTTTAAGGTGTCGCGTACAGATCTTTTAACTGTCCAATGTGTTTTTCTTTGCGCATACAACAGTGGACGCTTATAGTTTTTAAGACATTTTCTACTATAAAAAGTACGCCCAGAGTCATCACATATTTTTTTTATTTCCGAAGTATTATTTTTATTACAATTAGTGTTTGCATAACATGCCATGCAAACAAAAGGACACTAACGATTTACTATTTTTTGGTATGTTTTATTACACGGTAAACAGAAAAACGTATTTGTTTTGATTGCTAGGCAGTTTAAAATTAAATTATAATGTTTAATATTATTGCAATACATTATGTTGATAAATAAACCGTAATTTATCAGCATATCTTTCAACCCGTCATAATTTAAAGTCGTGCTAGTCCCGAAGCGTTTGTAGTCAAAAACCTGAATGGCTATGTTTTTTCGTAAAAAAATTTTTTGAAACCTTACAACTTCTAGATATAAAAAAGCGTCTGTATTTTTTTAAAACTAAATTACTCTCCGTTAATAGTTTAAGAGCTTTTCGTTTTTGCTCTTTTATATTTTTAATGCATTTCCACTGTTTCTTGTATTTGACAGTGTCATTTTTATTGGTATTAACCGCGCCCTAAACAAGAGCCCTCGCTAGACATAATTTATTATTATTTTGAATACTTAATACTCCTTTCTTTTTTATATTTTTCATAACATCTACGAAGGCACTCAACCCTTGAGGCACTTGTATGTATGTTACCTCAAAAATTATATTTCGTAGAACATCGAAAGTTCTCTTACTCTATTCTATCCTTCTAAACAGTTTCGGAAAATCTTCAGCCGTAAGTGTGTAAAGAGGTTTATAATATAAACCTACAGCAATGTTTGTCAATCCGTCTGATTCTTAAGACACTCCTACTAAATAATTATATTGGGAAAAACGGTTTTTAATTATATCTACAAACTCTCCCATCACGGAAGCTAACCAACCATTTATTTAACCCAGCGTTACTAAATTCTCATTCAAAGGTAACATCTTTAATGTAATTAGATGCCTTGTTAATATAAATGCCTTAATTTATTTTTCTACATCACTTATTATTTCATTAAATTCTCTAGCTTTTAGTCCACAATCGTCTGAAACAAGTTTTTCTACGTGTACGTTCGTAACACCACCACTTTTTTGCACTACAGCACAATCATAGTTACACCCACAATCAATTTTTCTACTCACTTTACTTGTTTACAGTGTTGTATATGGTTTTTGGTGCTGCTGCTGTTGTTTCTGAGACTGTTGTTGTTGCTGCTGTTGTTGCTGAGGTTGTTGTTCATGCTGCTGCTGTTTTTAAAGCTGTTGTTCTATTACTTTTTGTGAACCACTTGGCTTCGAATCAGTCAGCTTTGCAAAAAAAAAAAAGTTTTTTCATTCTATATTCACAATGAACTATACTTATAATAATTTATTGAATGAAAAAATTTATTTACATTTATCTGCTCAAAGATAACTAACTTTTTTTTTGCATTCCCGATGGACCCGCCTTCAACTGGTCATCTTTCTCGGTATTTCTTTTGCTATTTCCAATGGCCTTTGTAGAAATCATTGGACTTAGCGTTGGAAACAGCAGGGGAAAAAAACTGTTTTTCTCGGCTATCGTAGCCACTGAAGTGAGGAACGATAAAATTATATAAAAAGTAATGTTAAAATAACTTTGATTTGATGACTTAAAATTTACTTAGTTATTTTTTCGTAGTGGTTAAACAATGGCTTTAAACAGCCACTGTTCTGTAACTCAAATGATAAACTTTTGACTACCACAACAACAGCAATGTCGCTTTTTTGTATACAAATCTCATACAATACACTTGTCTCACTGTTGAAAGCAAGCCTTTGGAATTACTTCTACAGCACATCTTTAAGTTCTTGAACTGATGCATTTGGTAACACCTTATTAATATAAACCACCAGGTATTTTAATTTAATCGCATCATGAAGCGTGGAGCCATGCATGACACACTGCAATACTACAGCCCACAATTTTTTAATCATCGAATTCATGATCAACATGCACACTACTTTTTTTTAACGGCTAAGGGAATATTATTTTGGCTACGAGTGCCCGATAAAAACCGACTCTTCCTTTTAGTCTTAAGTTTCTAACCAACTCTGTATCTTCTTCTCTTTTACCCTACTCTATAGAAAAGTGCATAAAGTGAGGAGTTAGAAAATCACATAAATAGTGAGTCAAGTCAGTCACTTGATCTTCGTACATTTTTTTTAAGACCTCATAAAAATTCGACTTTAACTTGAACGAAAGCCATGCACTAGTATTTCCCAAAGCTCTGCATTTTCTCCCGTTTTACCATACCTGTAAGAAAAACGCTAAGATGGGAGTATATGAAAATCACATAAACAATGAGTAAAGCCAGTCCCTTGATATTCGTACAGTTGTTAATGATTTTGTGAGAGCTCGTAAAAATTTGACTTGGACTCGAAAGAAAGCGGTGCACTAGTATTTTCCAAAGCTCTGCATATTCTTCTGTTTGGCTATACTCGTGAGAAACGGTAAGAGGAAAGTATATGAAAATCACATTAACAATTAGTAAAGCCTGTCCCTTGATATTCATACAGTTTTAATGATTTTACGAGAGCTTATAAAAATTTCACTTTGACTCAAAAGAAACCTGCAGACACTTGCTTTATAGAGTAATGTCTTACTTTTTACGACTTTGAAGTAAAGACTGATATGTGATTACTACTAATACAATTTGAGGGCTTGTTGTCTGTTTAGGTATACGTTGTAGCTCTCATATGGTTCCTGTACGCAACGGCAACATCCTACGAGCTTATGACTTTAGGTCCCAACAACTGACAGTTTCCATGCAACCATCTCCTTGAAGAGAAACTTGAGATAGTAAGAGAGGATGGAAGGAGAAAGAGACAGAGAGATAAAGGAAAAGGATCAAGCGTGAGATCTGATAAGCAGTCCGTTCCATTTTTTCCACTACCCGATGCTTTTTTAGTAGTATGTCAGCAGTCAAGCAACCGATGTGTTAAAACAACCTCTAGTCATAAATAACGTATTTTATTATCGCAAGTGTTCAGCGCTAAGGTGGTGACTAGTACAAGAAAATTTCCATAACGTTTGAAAATAGCAATGGCGACTGTTGTTTCAAGACGTAAAAGGGATGCATTTCTTCAAAATCAGAACTCCTACAAGTCCCGTAAAGACAACAACACTGATCCTACGTCTTATTCTAGCTCAAATGTATTAACTCCTACATATACTTTAAACAAATCTTTAACGGAAAAGATCTCTGTGGGATTATACTATAGTTTTGACAAACAAGTGCTTAAACTTTAAATTCTTTTATCAAGGACTAAAATTACAAAAGGGTCAAGTCTTAGTTTAAAAATGTGGAGTGAAATGCTAAATTATTTTGCAGTTATCTCAGATTATTTCAATAATACGACTACCGAAGTATTGGATCGAATACACTTAAGTAACATCGAGTTTTTGTTAAGTACAATTTATAAAACAAAATCTATTATATTCGATTTCCACCAGGACAACAATAAGTAAGGTGGGTGTAAAAAAAAAAATTCTGTGGAACCACAGTAGTGATACAAAAACCAACCTTTTGTGGGCTCGCAGCTGCAAGTGTGTGTGTGGATAAAAGACTTTATCATTTTAAACGTGTTACGATACAAGTCAATAAATTGAAAAATTTAATTACGCAGGAAATAATTCCTTTGCTAAAAAATACTAATATAGTAAAAAAATTAATGATTTGGTGATAGAAGGTGTTGTGACAAAAAATCGAGGTCAAATAAAGAAATTGTATAAAAAAAGGTTAAGTCTTATACTGACAACGTATTTTTGTAACATTATTTTCAATTTGTTTTCTTGGAGTCAACAAATATGTGTGTTAAAATATTTGTAAAAGAAGCTAGGTCTAAGTTGTGGAATATATAATTTTTATGTACAAGAAGATATAAATAAATATTCTAAAACCTATAACTTGGATGTTTCTAATTTTTGCTTTTTAATGTTTTATGTCTTTTTTCTGAAAACAACTCACTCTGATACAAGCACACAGAACTGCAGCCCAGAAACATTTATTTTTATAGCTCCTCTTACTTCCTTTCCCTCAAATCTTAGTTTTAACCCCCTCATAATTTGAGACATACTGTATTACATCACATATGTTTTTTAATCCCTCACTCCCCTTCATGTATCAAAACTTTCCTTGTAACTAAGAAATTTTATAGCTCTTTGACTCCCATTTCTCCCATAATTTTTTCTACTTACTTGACACAGCTCATTTTATCTCTCATTTCTCTTTCTTTCAGTTAGAAGACACATGGTCCTTCCATCCATACAGCGTACCATCACTTAAGAAAGCAGGTTCTTTCACGAAAACAGTAAAACAAAGAAGTTGCTCTTTTACTCTTCCGAAATCCTGATTTTCTCACCCTACAACTAGGTCTGTTGTTAGAGAATACTAACCTTTAGCTAGGAGCACACGACATTAAGTCTGCATTGACACCCCTCACAAACAAACCTGTTATATAGACCTACTATCCTGATACTTTAGCGCTATTTTTTCCCCTGCATCGATGTAAAATAAATTTACCACATGTCTTCGACACCACCTTTCGCAGACATCAAAGATGCAAGGGAAACAGGGTCACTCCATAAATTCTATATTTTTACCTTACTATCCCCACCTCCAAGACCCCACCAGATTTTAAGTACTGTGCCACTCTTCGAAGGCCCCAAAATTCCCTAGCTAGGGACTCCTCTCTTCCCCCTCCTCTAACAGCACGACCAAACACTACCACGGGCCTGACCTTTGGCGCCAGATGGTGACGTCAGAGGTGTCTGGAAATGACTAACCCTTACTACTCTTACAAGTAAACCTACCCAAGTGTCACTTATCAATTTTAATTAACTTTTGCGTAGTGGTAGAGAGTCAAAAATTAAATGACAGGTGTTCTTCTATCGGTGAAAAACGGTTACTAGGAGGTGAAATATACTCTAAAATTTCTATACTTAAAACACTTTTTCTCTTATATTTTCTTCTCAACTCAATTTTTTTCAAAACATTTTATAGTCAGTTTTTTCTGAAAATTCTGAAATTTGTTAAAAATTAACCAATAAAATGTTTTTGCATGTTGCATAACATGTGAAGTAAACCAATACTTTTATTTTTCTTTAACAATCAACTTGAGGGTAGACTACACCTATTCAAAATAAATTACTTGAGCCGTTTAAGACAACGAGTTAAGCATAAAAATTGATGTACGGGGGTTTTCTGGTTCACTGATTGCGTATGTGTTGTCAGATTTTGGAAATCAAAAATGATAAAGTCAATAAAATGAAACAAAGATAAGAATTCAACACATCAAGCATTATAATCAGTAATTTATCCATGAATTCTCTTGGTAAATACTAAAATGATAAGAGATGTTTTTTATAAAAACCTTATCTGTTTCTTCGTGGTTTATTAAACAATATCTTCCTTCAAAATGTCTTAGTAATTTTTTTTATTTCTTTTTCTTTTTCTACCTGTATTTTAAAACGTACAAAAGTGCTTTTTTCTGTACAACTATATAAAGGATAACTTTAAATCAATGTTAAATGAGTCAACCAAACTAGAATTTCTAAAATTCGTTTAAAAAAAATATATTTACAATCAAAAACAAATCAAATTAATACACAATCATCTAAGTATGTATTTATATTGTATAAATCTATCGCTAACCGAAAAATAACGACATTTAAAATTCTTATCTATTATTTTATTGACAAAACTAATGGATGCTGAGAAAAGCATTTGCACATTAATCGTCTAGGTGCTAAGATCCTTTGCCAAAGGTACTATAAAAATTATCCAGATTTTATCAATATCACTTAGATTTTCAAACATAAATAACAACGTTGGTCCTTCTAAATCTGCTTTCAAAAATTTTTATTTACAAATTTTGTTCAAAAAATAAAAAAATTTTTTTCAACAAAATTAAAATTTTGTTTAATTCATCAAATAATTTTAATTATAAGTAAAGAAGGTAAATTCTTACTTTTTATGGAAACCCAATAGTTCTGTGCAAAAATGAAGCAAATTCTGAAAAATGCATATTTGCGGATTTTGCTGCATGTTAAACAATTTTTATTTAACGCTTTGATAGCCAACCAGTGCTCAAAATATTTATTAAAACTTTTTCTTTAATGATGAATTCATAATTACCTGCTGAATAAATCTGATTTGTATCCAGTAAGCCTTGAACATTCGGGTATTAATATGTATTTAATACGTGTATACCCTGGTGCATAGGTTTATTATATCTGAAGGTATAGATTATACGTTTTCTATGCACATTAAAACTTCATACGTTCAAAGTTTACTGGTTAAAAATTGAATATACTTTGTGGATCATAGTTAACGTGAGTATTGTTAAATTACAAGGTTCAATAATTGGAATTATGCATGAAAAAAAATTTTTTCCTACTGGGTCCATCTTGTAAGGTTTTGAAAAATAGACAAAATGCATTTTTTCATGCTTTCAACAAAATAAACTTGTAAAAGAAGCAGTAGCTTAAAGTTCTAGTCTTTTTGATAGTACAAAAACTCTATATATATGTGACATTGTGAAACATACATTACATATGTATATTTTACGGTTAATTACGAAAAAATAAGATGCGTAACATCAAAATGGACTTAAAACTTTCTAAAATAAGGTATCACACCCATCTTGTCAATATTAAAATCATTATTTCAATGATCAATCAGTAAAATTGCTGCAAAAACCAAATGAAACGCAGTCTTACCAGCCTTTAACCGATTCGTGAAAGAATCATATGAATTATGGCCCCACACAACCAACGCAACACCAAAACCAACTATTAGCCTTTTTAAATTGCCCTATTCACACAAGCTTACTGTAGTGTGTATTTCGTAACGCGTCTACTTCTCCAATGAGAAATTTTCCCTGCACTTGAAAAAATGTGCAGATAACACGTAAATCGTAAAACGATACAAGCTTCCGCTTAAGGTCAAAGTCTTTTAGTAATCAGCAAAATTTCAGACCCAGTTCTCCTAAACCAGGATATTCTTCAAACGGGAACAGTGCTCACCGCCTAGACGCAGCAGCGAGCATAGACCTAAATGAGAGTCTACTGACAAAGCAATTTGTAAAAATTGCCCGAGTGTCCGTCAATGCTATTAAATATTGTATATTATCAGTCGTCACTTGATGAAGATCCATATCAGATTAAATGACAAAGTAGACTAATTATGTACTGTTGATCTTCACTTTATTCGTTAAAAACGTGTTACAGCTGTTTCGGTATCACAGTACCTTCGTCAGACAGATGTACATCAAGACTTAATAATATACAGCGCTCTTTCAAGAACATACACGTTGCGCTGTGGTCGACAATCAAATAACAGGGGCTATACACATACATACATTCACACATTCATACGTACACACATAAATGCATACAGTTCGTATATAGTCAATAATACTGGCCATTTCAAAGCTCAATTAAGTAGAGGCGAATTATTTTAATTTAACATGTCATTTAATAAGATATTAAAGTCTTTTAATTTACTAATTTCTTGTGCTTCTAATGCATCTAATTTTAATCCTTTGTTACATGTGTGTAAAATCTTAAAATTGTTATTGTAAATATGATTACATTTGAAAATGTGATTGGCATAACTAGAAGTATCTAGTTGTTTTTCGTGGGCATTTTCGTGTTACTTGAGTCTGAACTTGAAAGCTTTACCTGTCTGTCCTCTTTATTTCTTATCACAAGAACCACAACTAAGTTCGTGAATACCTGATTTGTTTTCTTTTTCCGTCTGATCTTTATTATTTTTGATGATAGTTTGTAAAGATTTGTTTGTTTTAAAAACTATGTTTATATTTTACTTCTTTAAGTGTTGTTTAATCTTTTCTGACAATTTGCCTACGTAAGTCATTACATGATGCGGTGCAGTTTCTCTTGCAGACTGAGGAAAAACTTTATTTATAGCTTTCTTATACTGTATAATTTAAATTAACTTGTCGATAATGTTGGAATCATAGCCATTGTTGTGAGCTATTTGTTTAATTATTTGTAATTCCTTAGTATAATTTTTTAGAGTTTAATGGTATGAAAAGAAGTCTGTGAACACAACTATTAAATACAGACTTTTATGCGAGTACGGATGAATAGAATTCTTATGTATTGTGAAATCTGTGTGGGTAGATTTATGGAAAATACTTTACTCTAGTTGATCGTGAATTCTATGTATTGTTAAATCCAAAAAACTAATTATATTGTTGTTTTCTTGTTCTATAGTGAATTTAGTATTTTTATGTAATGTCTTAGTATGTTTGAAAAATAAATTTAGTTGCCTTTTTGTACCAGTCCAACAAAAAATTACGTCATCTACGTACCGATACCTAAAGAGCAAATTTTTACTAATACCATGTTCCATAATTTTAGTTTCTAAGTCATTCATAAAAATCTCTGCTAAGAGTGGACTTATGGGATCACCCATTGTAAGGCCATCTCTAGCTAAAAATATTCTGTTTTAGAATTGAAAATAGTTTTGTTTCATGCAGACGTCAAGAATGTGTAAAATTTCTCCTGGAAATAACTGGCTAGTAGTGGAACTACTGAGTAAATTTTTGATAATGTTTTTTACTTCAAATACTGGTATGCTTAGAAAAAGATTTTTTACATCAAATGAAATCAGAGTCGAATTTTTGGGTAGTTGTTGATTTTTTAAATTATCTGTAAGTTGTATGGAATTTGGTATGCTTTAGGTGAATGTGAATTTAGTATTATATATTATTAATTTAATTGACTTTTTAGATACAATATATAATGGGAAGCTATTGAATAAGACAATTGGCCTAATATGCATGTTGTCTTTGTGTAGTTTAATTAAAGACTATAGCTTTGGTGGCTGGGGATTCATCTGGACAATCGCATAGTACGGAAAATTCGATAGAATTGTTAGGTTTTTATGTAGACTTATAACGTCTTGTTAAAATTTATGTGTAGGATCTTTTTTCTGTTCTTGAAAATGACCAGAATTTATAAACTCTAAGGTTTTCAAGACAAAGTGATGCTTATCCACAGCTATAACTGCATTCCCTTTGTCCGCTCAAGTTACAATAACATTATTATCTTTTAACTTGTTTCTAATAATAATGGCTATTTTCTGATAGTTTTTCATCTCGAAATTTAAATTTTCTTTTATTAAACTAACTAACAAATATTTCTCTTTGTTCAAATTATTGACTAAATTGTTCAGTAAAAGTCTTTTGTTGTTAAGTATATTATAATTACATAAAAATATTGAATTTACTATGGAACAAGAAAACAACAATAGAATTATATTTTTTAATTGAACAATACATAGAATTCACGATCAACTAGAGTATAGCATTTTCCATAAACCTACCCACACAGATTCCACAATACATAAAATTTCTATTCATCCGTACTCGCATAAAATGTCTGCATTTAACAGTTACATCCACAGACTCCTTTCCATACCTTTAAACTCTGAGAACTATACAAAAGAGTTACAAATAATTGAACAAATAGCTTACAACAATGGCTATGATTCCAACATTATCAACAAGTTAATTAAAAATATACAGTACAAGAAAGCTATAAACAAAGTTTTTCCTTAGTCCACAAGAGAAACTGCACCGTATCATGTAATTACTTACGTAAGCAGAGTGTCAGAGAAGATTGAACAACACTTGAAGAAGTACAATATAAACATAGCTCTTAAAACAAACAAATCTTTACAAACTGTCATCAAAAATAATAAAGATTAGACGGAAAAATAAAACAAATCAGGTATTCACGAACTTAGTTGTGGTTCTTGTGATGAGAAATAAAGAGGACAGACAGGTAGAGCTTTTAAGTTCATACTCAAGGAACATGAAAATGCTTACGAAAAACAACTAGATACTTCTAGTTATGCCAATCACATTCTTAAATGTAATCATATATACAATTACAATTTTAAGATTTCACACACATGTCACAAAGGATTAAAATTAGATGCATTAGAAACACTAGAAATTAATAAATTAAAAGACTCTAATATTTTATTGAATGACATGTTAAATTTAAATAATTCGCCTCTACTTAATTTAGCTTTAAAATGACCAGTATGATTGACTATATACGAACTGTATACATTTATTAGTGTATGTATGAATGCGTAAATGTATGTATGAGTATAGCCCCTGTTATCTGATTGTCAACCACGGCGCAACGTGTATGTTCTTGAGAAAGCGCTGTATATTATTAAGTCTTGATGTACATCTGTCTGACGAAGGTACTGTGATACCAAAACAGCTGTAACACGTTTTTAACGAATACAGTGAAGATCGACAGTACATAATAAGTCTACTTTTTCATTTAAAATTCTATTAAAAATATATTTATTACTACTAAATGTTATTGTAAATACTGATACGGAAATTGCTCTTATTAGATTAACTTTTTAAAATATTATAGCATTAGAAATAGTAACGTTAATAATATTTAATAAACATCACGTTTTTCACGTTTTAGCAGAAAAAACATCACTCAGAGAGATAGAAATATTAGGAAATTCATTTTTACCTGAAGAAAAGGCCAGACTTTGTTATAATACAAAAGTCTTAATACTAAGAAGAAAAACTATAAGTCCCATTTTATTAATAGAAAGAATTGTAACAATAAGCGACGAAGAACTTGGACTTGAATTGCTTCATAGAATAACGAAATATATAAGTAATAGAAATAATTTTTACGAAATTATACATAATATTAGCATAAATAAGAAAAACTTAGAATCTCTTCCAATTTCTCAACATTTTGAACCTACAGGAGTAACTTTTGGTAAAAATCGTGTATACAAAATGCCAGCCAGAATGAGAGCTCCCATAGAGATTCCTGTAACACAAACTAAAAGCCACGGGCCAACATACTTACGCCTTATAAAAACAACTGCTGATATATTTAAAGGCAAAGTAGCAGTCACACACGACAAAGGCTGCTGTTCCACGATGGCTGTAAACACTAGAAAAGAGCCATTAGAAATCGAGATCCCTCTGGAAAATTTCGTACCTTTTGATCTAGACGATTAAAAAAATTTTTTGACTCAGATTTTTGTGATAATGTGCCTAACATAACAATAGAGAAAAAAATTCAATATATTATAAACAAGCTTCAAACAACTTGACCGAATATTAAAAGAGTATTCCCATCTATTTTGCATTAAAAGTGATGCTGCTCCATGAACGTCGTATGTACAACAAAATATACCAACAATTGACGATAAACCTGTTTTGACCAAACAATACAAATACCTTCCTGTTATACACAAGTAAGTTAGAGATCAGATCGACAAATTTCTACAAGGAGGAACCATTAGCTATTATTCTAGCCCTTACAATATCCGCTGTGGATTGTCCTTAAAAAGCCAGGACCTAACGGGGAAAAGAGACATTGTCTCGTAATAGATTACAGAAAATTTTTAAAAACTATCCCTTATACTAACCCATTGCCTAATATGACAAAGATATCAGAGCAAATTGGTGGGTCAAAACTTTTTTCAGTATTCGACCTACCAAATGGATTTCATCAAATTGAAGTCTCTCCAGAAGATCGCCACATAACAGCTTATAGTACTTTATACGGACATAACAAGTATACTAGTGTGCCATTTGGATTATTTAAACACATTCCAAAGACTCATGGATTCTGTATTTATGGTATTGCAAGGCACAGAGCTGTTCTTATTTTTAGATGATGTTATAACTTGTGCTAAAACTTCAGAAGAACATGAAATTAACGTAAGAAAATTATTTAATAGACTATCAGATGCTGGTTAAAAATAACAGCTAGAGAAATGCAAATTTCTAACTCCTGAAGAAACATATCTAGAACATAAAACAGGTAGTTATGGAGTAAAACCTGATTCTAAGAAACTTGAAATAGTTAAAAATCTCCCAACATCACCAAATTGTACAAGAATTCGAGGATTTTTAGGACTTGCAGGATGTTTAAGACAATTTATAAAAGATTATGCTGAAATTGTTGATCTTTTCGAAAAAGTCAAAAATTTAATTGGACTAAGACTCAGGAAGAGAGAATTAAAAGATTAAAACAAGCCCTGTGTCAGGCCCCGGTAATTGCATGGGTCGACCGTATCAAACCATTTATTCTAACTACCTACGCATTGAACTAAGCTCTCGGTGCTCTTTTTAGTCAAGAAGAATCAAGAAAGAACCATTATGTAGCCTACATGTCTCGCACTCTTAATAAATGCGAAAGAAATTACTCCGCTATAAAAAAAGAGTGTTTAGCAGTAATAGCCGCCGTACAACACTTTCAACATAATTTATACAGACTAAAATTGATAGTTTACGAAGACCACAAACCTTTGACATGGATCTAGTTAGTAAAAGATCTCATGAGTCACCTTAATCGACGGAGAGCAAAAATTTGTGGGTACAACTACACCTGTGAGTACAAACCCGAATGTTTGAATTTAAATGCTGACACTTTATCACGTTATTTCGCAGATTCTTATTAAATAAATACCGTAAAAAATGATATTAACTTTGAGGAGAGGCAAAAAACGGTCAGAGAAGTTTCAACATCCAGCAGTAACAGAAGCAGTAGTTTCTCTCACAGTTCGAGGGCTGACAGCCAGTCTAGTAATAATAAGACATAACAGTCTAATATGTTACCCTCAAAACCTATTTTAAGAACCCCTCGACAAACAAAAACATCTATTGCCTGTGCTTATAGGGTCAGTGATGTACAGAATCAAAGCTCAAGTTAACTTGAACCTACTACTACAGCAAAGCAAGCAACGAGATGAAGAAGAAAAGGCTCCAAAAATTCTCCTCTTATTTTACCACCAGGAATAGAAAGAGGGCAAAGGGAACTCACTGGACCATCCATAGATTGAAGATAACTTAAGCCCCGAAATAAAGTTCACTTCCTCCTAACAGACCCTACGGCTACTTCAGACTCTGATGATACAGAACTTCTAGATACATTGGAAAATAAAAAAAACTAGCAAGCACCGATACCCCAAAGGGATGAATCATTACTTCCTAGTTTCTTGAACACCAAACCAGATTTATTATCCATTTTAACCACAACAGATAATGAGTCACAACAAGAAACTATCACTAGAGGAAGTGATTTAGAAGAAATATTTAACCCTCCAGCACAACTGTCAACTTCTATGACTCCTACAAATAAAATAATTGAAACTGCACCTTAAAAATCAGTAGGATTTGAGATTAATACTGACTTATCAAGTACTTTAGAAGATAAAATGATAGCAAAAATAAATCAAATTTTAGTGCTGCAATCCAACGCTTGCAGATCAACGCATGAAGATACTTTGGACAGCAGTTCCGATAAAAATAATGATAAACAATATTCTTTAACTAATAGTTTGCAAAATACAAATTTTGCTGACCCATCTTTATATTTGGATTATTACATACTGCCAGAAATAACAGGAAATAACGAACCAGAGTCAACCAAAACAAATTTTCAAAGTTTAAAAACTTTAACTAATAATGCATTAAATTATTCCGAAGACTATGTAAATTCTATCAAAGAAGGAAGCTTTTCAATAAGAGCAAAATCTTTTATAAGACGCACCAAGGCTGCATCTACGGTAATAGGAGAAGATGTCTATACTGTATGGAAAGAGCCTGATGTTTCTACCATTGAACGAGAAGATAGCAAAGAAGCTAGAGAGAAAAGAAAAATCTATGGTAGTATACCCAACACACCTTCTCATTTACGTGCTAAACAGCGAGACACATTCATAAAACAGCGTTATGCCCTGAAGCAGAGTAACTTGACACCGTCTACTTGTCCTACAGCCGCATTTGAAATGTTAGAGCAGCAATAGAATGTCAAATGCGATGACCAAGTCACTCGTAAACAAAGCACTATAATTAGACTTTTGATTAGAACAGAAATGGATCATCTCGAAATATAAGGTACACGAGACTGTTTAATGTATTTAAAGAATAACATTGCAACGTTTATTTCAGCCGACTTGATGCTTAACTACACTAACGATAAGATATTGTTAGATTTAAATTATATTTAAAAATCCAAATTAAATAATACACAACTACAAGTAGGTGATGTAATAACAACCAATTATAAAAATAAAATTATAAAAATAAACCAGTATTTAATTTGGTAATCAGCGAAAAAGAAAAAGATAAAATAATGCTTCAAGATCTTTACTCATGCTTAGCAGGTTTAGCCAAAGCAACAGAAATAAGAAATATGAGAATATTAAGAACATATAAAAAAGGTGAGATAACCAACATTTTACACAGAGGAATATTACCCAAAAGCCCTTCATGAAGAACTCAGTCATGTAAGTAATAAAATAACTGTATATTTTGGTGAATGTGCTTATTTATTAAACGAAATAAGACAACAAAAAATAGAAGAAGGCAACAAAAGTCTTTTTGATGAACACAGAGGCGTCAATAAGACTTATAGAAGAATATCAGAATTGTATCACTGGAAAGGTATGAGAAAATATATTAAAAATCGTGTACGAAAATGCAAAATTTACCAAGAACAAAAACTTACATGGATTAAAACAAAAGAACCTATGACATTAACTGATACATCAGCTGAAGTTTCCTCAAAAATAGTCATAGATACTGTAGGACCATTAGCAACAACAACATCTGATAATAAACATATTTTAACTATGCAATAATTATTACCAAAATACTGTGTATCAGAAGCTACCCCCAACATCCGAGCTATGACAGTCACAGACACTCTGGCAAGAGACTTCATAGCGTTGTATGGAGTGCCTAAAATAATACTCACCGATAATGAAAAAAGTTTTCGAAATAATATATTAACAAATTTAGCTAAAATTTTTGATTTTAACCTAAAAACCACTATACCTTACCATCCTCAGTCTAACGGCTCACTAGAACGTAGTCATGCCATGTTTGCAAGTTTTTAAAGAACAAAAGCTACAACTTAACGGGGCAGGGACAAAATTTTACCTTTCGGTATACATAAATACCATACATCACTGCATACAGCTATTGAATTTACACCATATAAATAAGTATACAATATAAAAGTACCTCCACCAAATCCATATCCAACCAAAAATCAAATGCAGACTTATAATAGTTATGTTATAAATTTGATTCGTTCTTTAAAAGATATGCATGAAAAAGCCTACGATGAACTCATCAAATGTAAATATAAAAGTTAACAAAATTATGATAAGCATGCTTGACCTCAGAACTTAGAAGTTAGTATGAAAGCTTACGCAATGAAAGAACCTCGGAAAGGAAAATAAGATGAATATTACAACGGAATTTTTGAAATTACCAATATAAATATATATAAGAACAACTTAACACTTGAAGCACAAAATAAAAAAAAAATCATCAAACATTTATACAAAGTGAAGTGCTGTTACGAATAAGACTTTACCAACAAGACTTACTTAAAATTAAGTACGCATAAGACGAGGATAAAAATCTCTTTCTTTTAACACTTGCAAATCACTATTCGTACATTAAAAGTTATTTTTATACAGTTTTTTTTCAACAACAGCCAAAATTTGCCAATACAATCATCTGATATTTGTTACTTCATAGTGCACTCCGTTAAAAACTTACATTTGTTCATTAATTTATAGTATACAACTAATTAGAAATTAGATTAGTAATAAAATCAAACCTTAACAATTTTGTAAGGAAATAATTAAAGTAGTTAAAATATACATAACCAAATTTCAGTAAGTTGGTTTTCAAACTGTAATTCTTTCCAAAATATTTAAATGTAAGCAACGTCTAAAATTTATTACCAATAATACTCAAACGTTTAAACCATAAAAAAAAAATTTTTACAGTTAAATAAAATTTCACAAAATTTTTTTTTTTATAAGCTTACATATACTACTGGTTAAAATAATACTTCTTTATTATATTACATACAACTTGTAAACATAACTTATATTACATGCACGTGCGAAGCCATTAACGGAAGATTTTACGTTTTGAAAATGTATTTCCAACTACTGACCTTCAACATGATTTTGTGTCACATTAATAAATCGTAAGGTTGTAACAAAAATCTACAGTGGAACTCATGTCTTATAGTTTGTAAAAAGCTTTTTTACCATATAAAACATTAATTAAAATTAACCGCATAATGTTACAACACAGTTTTATACAGAATAAAAGCGATTTAATAAAGGCATGACAGCCACATTGCAGTATCTCCTCTCTCTTGATTCCAATCGAGCAATGGAGCAAGGTCAATGAAGTACACATAAATAGTATTTATGCTTATGAACACTCACATTTTTCCACAATAATAGAAGTTGTTCTTTTTCACTCGAACGGAGCTTAGTATATTCGAAGGAAAAAAAGAAAATTAGTGTTTAAGACCATTTTAATTCACTAGAAATTCTCCAACTTGCCATTATTAAAAATTTAAGTATTTAAATTTTTTGTATTCATGGTTTGTATTTTTCACGCTGCAGAAAATAGATAGACTCTGAAAACTTATAATACTACACATGCTAGCCAATGATACTATGGAAGCCAACATTATATGGGAGCCATAGATTTTTCGGAGCCATTTACACATGGATGGCAATGATGCTTGGAAGCCCACTACACATGCAAGCCTGAAACGCTTAAAAGCCAACATTACTTGGGAGCTAACAATTCTTGGGAGTCAACTACAGATGCGAGCCAAAGATGCTTGAAAGCCAACGTTACATGGGAGCCAATCATTCTTAGAAGCCAATTGCACATGGAAGCCAATGATTCTTAGGAGCCAACATGACATGGGAGCCAAGGATTCTTAGAAGCTAGTTAAACATGCGAGCCAATGATTTTTGGGAGTCAACTACACTAGCGAGCCTAAGATGCTTCAAAAGCCAACATTACTTGGGAGCCAACAATTCTTGGGAGCTAACTATACATGCAAACCTCAGATGCTTAAAGGCCAACATTACATGGAAGCCAATTATTCTTGAGAGCCAATTGCACACGGGAGCTAATGATTTTTTAAAGCCAACATTACATGGGGGCTATAGACTCTTAAGAGCCAGTTACGCACGGGAGCCAATGATTCTTGGGAGAAAACTACACATGAGAGTCTAATAATGCTTAGAAGCCAACATTACATGGAAGCCAATAATATTTGAGAGCCAATTACGTATAGGAGCCAATAATTTTTAGAAGCCAACATTACATGTGGGCTATAGACTCTTGGGAGCCAGCTACACACGGGAGCCAATGATTCTTAGGAGCAAACTACACATGCGAGTCTAATGATGCTTAGAAGCCAACATTACACGGGAGCCAATAATTCTTGAGAGCCAATTACATATAGGAGCCAATGATTTTTGGAAGCCAACATTACATGGGGGCTATAGACTCTTGGGAGCCAATTACACATGAGAGCCAATAATTCTTAAGAGCCAAGTACACATGAGAGCCTAAGATGCTTAGAAGCCAACATTAGGTTTTTTAGGCGTGTTAATTGTTCTCAATAGACAGTCATTTTTTACTTAAATAATAATAACATTATCAGCATCAGAATAAAAAAACATTTCTAATTTCCAAAGTTCACCTGACATTCTGGCATCATTAACCGTATGATTTGTTGGCTAACAAATAAGCTGATTTTTGAGCCGTGTTGGAATAAAGGCTGTTTAAAATTATTTTGCCTAATAATTCTGTTTTCTTTTATTCTAAACTCTCATTTGTTTGCATTAGCCAAACAATGTATTATATTTACTTGCAATATATACGTCTGCGTATGATTGTTTTACCGAGTGCTTGTATATTTTAAATACAATTCTTTTTAAGATAGGCTCTGTTCAGAAATAATGCGTTCGTTATGTATTGAGTTGGTACCTACCCCCACCCTGGCTTAACTAACCGACCATGTGTTCGCACATGTAAACAGTAGTTAATCAGCTGATCATGTTTTGGTGCACTTTAAGTGCTTTTGTGGTTAAAGAGAGTACTTAAAAGCGCTCAAAATGCGCAAAAACTTGATCAGCTAATAAACTATTGCTTACATGTGTGAACCTAGGTCGGTTAGTTAAGCCAGGGTGGGGGTAGGTACCAACCAAAAATTAAACCAACGTATCATGTCCGAACAAAGCCATAGTATGTCGTGGCATTAGCCAGAATTTAAATTGGACTACAAGTTTGCATCAGAATTAAAAAATGATGTGAAAAAGAGATACTACGAAGAAAACAAGAAGGTACTTTTAGTATCTCTAGTAGAAGAATAAGTATTATATTATCTAGACTAGTTAATCTTGCTCAATTTATTAAATAGATAACTGTTTGATTTTAACTGTACGTGCATTGGAATTAAGCTTACTTAAGTCAACTAACCTTACTCTACACAAAAAAAAGTTAACGTAAATGTGGTTCTTTATCTAGAGATTTTGATAAATTTATTTTCCGTTTACTTACTTAAAAATGAAACTGTAAGGACATCAAAAACTTTATTGTAAAGACTACATTTGATTTAGAAAAAAAAACTCCATTTATAGGGTTCAGCTAATTGTTCGAGGAATCTAAATTTTATACGAACAATTTGCAATAAGTCACCATTTTCTAATTTCGTAATTGGACTTGGCGAACAAGGTTATCACATCTTAGTTGATAAGCAAGGGCGGCTCCAGCAAATCTGTGCTACAATTGCCATGGCGACTTTGACACACCTCCCCTTTCCTGCAGACTTCTCTGCGTGCGGTACTTGAGTTTACGGGAGATGGGGCTCTCTTTGCACGGCTTTAATATTATCTGCACGCGCTACTTGGTATATTGGCGCACTGCTTGAGTTTTGGTTTGTGGGAGATGGAGCTCTCTTGCACGGCTTTATTTTATTTGCGCGCGCCACTTGATAAATTGGCGCGCTGCTTGAGTTTTGTGGGTTATTCGTATGATCGGCGCGCTGCTTGAGTTTTGTGGGTTATTGGTATGATCGGTGCGCTGCTTGAGTTTTGTGGGTTATTGGTATGATCGGTGCGCTGCTTGAGTTTTGTGGGAGATGGAGCTCATCTCTTTCACAGCCACTTTTATCAGTGCGCGCTGCATTATTTTAATACCACAAGCAACTTGAACGCGGAGCTCTCTCTGTTTGCGATGCTTCATTAGTTATAGGAAGTTTTTGTGTAAGTGTATGTTAGGGATCTATTAAGGAAACTAAAAAGCAGTCATTATTTAAAATTTTTTTAATAAATTTATTTGAAAAAATCATGGATATCTTACATTTACAATTTTATTGTATGAGATGTTTATGCTTTATGCTTATGCTGTAGACAAGGTTTTTAGGATAAAGAAATTTTCAGTAGAAAATTAAAATGAAAAATTGTTTATTGAAAATACAGTCGATATAAAAAGTTTTTTCTTGAATATTTGTATATTTTAATTTAAAAAAACTGCTTTGTACATAATATTTAACACATTATCCTACAGCATCCAATCTTTCATTGCCTGGGTATTTCTTATGGCACATGAAGAGTTACTACAGAAGCTGTGGAATCGACATGGCAATTAGTTCTTGGTAAGTTTTTCTAGGGCTGGACATGTATACTCCTCGATATTAATGACTATAGTCAGCCGCTGCCCGTCTCCAATGATGTGTCAGGCATATTGGGCATAGCATTACACTTTAATTCACAACGCTTTGGGAAAGCACCCCACCTTCTCGTCTAGCTCTGATGTTCAGGGCAAGCGACCAAAGCGAGATTTGCAGGACGTGTCCTCTTTTGTCTCAGCTAAAGCAGAGTCATTCTGACTAGGTTTCTTGCCCACTGCAATAGTCGCGCTCTGTAGCCCAGGAGGATGACGCATGAAAATTCAAGCTCTGCTTGACCCGTGTTCAGAGTCAACGTTTTCCAGCTTGTCTACAGCTCGCAAGTATGAAGACACCCTGGAAAGCTCCTCTATCGATGTTGTAGGAGTGTCTGGAGGTGTAATCAGCTGCTTCATCGCCCGCACTTAACTCAGAATCGTTGCTGGTAAAAGTGGTTGCTGTGTTGCCATGTTTGCCTACGCTCTACAGCAGATTGATTTAACCACATCATCTCGGGAGCCAGGTGTCGATCTTCATTCACGGTTTGTTGGTCTTAGGCTAGCTAATCCATTTTTCCTAATGCCCCAAAGGGTAGAGCTAGTTCTAGAAGCCGACATCTACAACAAGATCCTCCTTCCAGGCCCTATTCCCGTGGCAGCCTTCTGGCTCAGAGGACCAATTTCAGCTGGACCATTACTGGAGCGTATAGTCAATCATCTACCCTGACGACTACAAGCCTGAGCACATTACTCAGATATTAAGATACATGCTGCAAAGGGCTCGTTGGGCTCATGCAGCGCTACTGGATCATCGAGGAAGTTCCCTAATCAGGAGTCTTCCTAGCCAACGCTGAGTGCGAGGACTACCACACCCGATCCATAAGTGGCGGGTACGTCGCTCCACTACCCATCAACACTGGCAGACTCGATCTGCTTGGTAACAGCTTGGATCAGGCCCGATGGGCCTTGGCCACCGTGCATAGACGAATGACGAGCGACGCGACGCTTTGCAGTTACTACACTGCTTTTATGTCCGAGTATCTTACGCTAGGACATGTGCGTCTTAGTGCACCTGAGGAAATTAAGACTTGCGCTCGTAAGGTCAATTACATACCTCAGCACGTTATTTGGCAGCGAAGCGACAGTGAAAAGCAACTACGCATGGAGTTTAATGCGTCCACCCTCACTTCGACAGGCTACAGTTTGAGCGACGCTTTTCACTCTGGCCCCAAATTGCAAAATGATATTTCAAGTGTTATCACCCGATGAAGACGACATAGGGTCACATTCGGTACATACATTCAAATGATGTTCCATCAAGTCCAGGTGAGAGATGACGATGTGCACATACAGCGACTGATATGGAGCCCCAGAGTAAACGAACCAAAGATTCACTATATCCTCCTTACAGCAACGTATGGTGAAGCGAGTGCACCTTATCTCAGATTAAAGACACTGATTTAGCTGTGTGAAGTAAAGGAAGCAGCTTTTTCCGAGGCGGTCGACTTCATTTATCAAGACCTTAACGTGAATGACTTTCTCACCGATGATTATAGCAAGGAGTCAGCGAGAACACAAAAGGATTGAATAATCCAGCTAATCAGAGCGGATGGTCTCAAGTTAAAGAAATAGGCTTCAAATACTCCGTTTGATGCAATTTACCATCAACGGGCTTGTCAGCTAATTAGGCATCGCTTGTGATCTCAATACAAACACGTTTCAATTCGCTTCTCCCAAGCTGAGCAATTCCACGACTCGCACCAAACAACGCGCACTCGCAGACATTGCCAGTCTATGAGATCCAGTGGGCTGGCTAGCTCCTGTGGCCGTTCCGGGCCAGATGATCATACAGGACTTATAGAGAGCAAAACTGGCATGGGATGAGCCCTTACCAGCCTCATGTACAGCCCGATAGGCAAGCTTTAGATCACATCTAACCAACGTCAACTTGTTCGCTCTGCCACGATGGGTTCAATCAGAGATAAGTAGGGAGATTGCCAGTGCCAATTTTAAAGAGTGTGCCGATGTTTTGGCACTGATTTGAGCGCCAATCCATCGTGGCCAGCAAAGAAACCATGCACACGTTTTTTATAAGCTGGCGGCTTGTAGGCTTGGCTCGCGGGGAAAGGTAAGGGGAGATGAGTGAGTGAGACATGAGAATCTAAATGTGTGCATCGGTGACGGAGAGAGGAGAAGCTAAACCTATATGTATATGCATACAACGGACTATATATCTATAGCTGTAGTTGTACACTGCTCATACGGAAAAGAGCTGCGCGCGATACTTTTCTCGCTTTTTTTCCCTGAAAGAAAGATAAGCTTTTTAAATGCAATTGATCATTCGTTCAACTATAAAAACAAAAATATTATTGTCAGGTTATTAACAATTTTTTTTTCACTTTTCAAAAAATGACAAGCTCAACGCAATTAGTATATTATTTTGCTTTATCAATAAACGAGCACCTTTATCCCAATAATTTAGTGCGCTCAATTGTTCTTCACTTTCATTAGAAAGAAAATTATTAAATAATAAATAAAGGCATTTACCATAACAAAACAGTACGCTTAATTATTGTTTATACTAAGTAATATTATTTACTAATCTACTGAACACCTTTACCTGAACGCCCCATTGCACTGATATCTTTATTTGTTAAGTTATATTTTCTCACCATTTATACACAACTTAACGGCAATAATACGATAAAGCTTAAATTAAATCTCAAGCTTCAAAACTTTACGATAAACATGTGTAATTTTCAGTCATTCTATGAACCAAGCTTTGTTAGCTCAGATGGCTAGAGCAGAAGGGTGAAATTTAGTTTTGTGGCTCTGGGTTCTAATCTTACTCGGAGCAAATTTTTTTTTTATTACAACATTACTTTAAATGTTTTACACTTTTTCTTTATAATTACTTACGTTTTTTGTTTTACCAGTGATTAAAAAAAAATTTTTTTTTTCCAATATTGGTACACGATCCAAGAAAATTTTTTTTTCATCCATGGCTGAAAAAATCATCAGACGCATTAAGTAACAGCTTCTTAAGTGCAGTTAATCATTTTAATTTTATATTTTAGTTTGCATTACAACTAATGACGTTAATAAATTTTTGAATTGCTCGAAGGTATTCCAAAAAGTAATTTTAAACTTTTTTTTAAAAATTATAACCAAAATACTTTTTATTTCATCTTTGGTACATTAAAAATTATTGATTAGTATGTCTTATATAGTCATGTAGAAAAAATTACTTGTTTCATTGCCAAAGAATAAAGACTGTTTTTGTGTTGTCAAAAAAATTTACTAGACATTATTATTATTATTATTGTTATTACTAATATTATTAGCCGTAATAAATTAAAATAATTTCTCGCTCTCAATGAGATGCAAACGAGATGGGATGCGCTACTGTGTGTGATAGGAGTCATAAATTTAAATTTCTGTGAAAATATTGTTTACTACACGATATTTATTATTTTTATAATTATGTACATAATATATGCATCACTAGGAATTGTATTGTACTTTTTTAATTAAGTTGTTAAATAATCGCCAAACAAAATAATTATAGTGCTTTTGAAAAACAACTCAACTTACAAATCAGTACTTTAAATAATAACAGTTACAAAAATTCGCGGTATTTTTAATTCGTTGTAGTACTTAATAAGTAGTTTTCATTATTAAATTTGTCTTGAAGTAGTTTTTTTAATAAGTTTGTCGAGCACTCAACAAATTAAAAAAAAAAAAAAAAAAAAAAAAAAAAAAAAAAAAAAAAAAAAAGAGCGCATAATGAGGCCACATTTAGTGTGCCGGTCTCCAGCCTAAAGAAACTACAAAAAGAACATGCATTTTTTCATAATAAGCTATTACAGCTATTACCACAAACAAAGCTAAAATGACTTTCTTTTTTGATAATTACTTCTTTATAAAAAGTAATTGAAAAAAATGTTTTTGGTCACTGGTAAGACAAAAAACGTAAGTAATCATAAAAATAAAGTGTGAAACACCTAAAGTAGTGTTGTAATAATAAGAAAAAAAAATTAGCACCGAGTAAGATTAGAACCCAGAGCCGCAAAACTTAACTTCACCCTCCTGCTCTAGCCACCTGAGCTAACAAAGCTCAGTTTATGGGTTGACTAAGATTTACATATGTTTATCGTAAAGTTTCGAAGCTTGAGATTTAATTTAAGCTTTATCGTATTATTGCCGTTAAGCTATGTATTAATGGTGAAAAAATATAAATTATCAAATAAAGATATCAGTGCAATGGGGCGTTCGGGTAAAGGTGTTTGGTATATTAGTAAGTTATATTACTTAGTACAAGAAATATTTGAGCGTACCTTGTCGTTGTGGTGAGTACCTTCATTTATGATTTAGTAATTTTACTTATCATAAGAGTAAAAAACAATTTAGAGCACTGGATAATTAAGATGAAGGCGTTCGTTCATTAATAAAGCAAAATAATGTGTTCATTGCGTTGAGATTGTCATTTTTTAAAATGCGAAAAAAAAAATTTTAATAACTTGACAATTAGGTTTGTCTTTTTGTTGTTGAATGAATGATCAACTGCACTTGAAAAGTTTTAACTAGATGCGTCAAATGATTTTTTTAGCCATAAATAAAAAAAAAATTTTCTTAGATCGTGTACCAATATTGGAAAAAAAAAACTTTTTAGTGACTGGTAAAACAAAATACGTAAGAAATCATAAAAAAAAGTATGAAATATTTAAAGTAATGATGAAATAGAAAAAAAAAAAAAATTTGCTTTAAGTGAGATTAGAACCCGGAGCCGCGAAACTAAAATTCACCCTCCTGCTCTAGCCATCTAAGCTATTAACGCTTAGGGTATGATAAGACTAAAAGTTACATATGTTTATCGTAAAGTTTCGAAGCTTGAGATTTAATTAAAGATGTATCGTATTGTTGCCGTTAAGCTGTGTATTAATGGTAAAAAAATATAAATTAACAAATAAAGATATCAGTGCAATGGGGCGTTCGGGTGAAGGTGTTCAGTATATTAGTGAGTAATATTACTTAGTACAAACAATATTTGAGCGTACTGAGTCATTGTGGTGAATGCCTTTATTCATTATTCAATAATTTTCTTTGTAATAAAAGTGAAGAACAATTAAGCACACTAAATTATTGGGATAAAGCCACTCCTTTATTAATAAAGCAAAATAATGTACTAATTGCGTTGAGCTTATCATTTTTTGAAAAATAAAAAAAAAAATTGTTAATAACCTGACAATTATGTTTTCGTTTTTATATTTAAACAAATGATCAACTGCATTTAAAAAGCTTATCTTTCTCTCAGGGAGAAAAAGCGAGAAAAGTATTGCGCACAGCTCTTTTCCGTATGAGCAGTGTACAACTATAGCTATAAATATATAGCCCGTTGTATGCATATACATATAGGTTTATCTTCTCCTCTCTCCGTCATCGATGCACACATTTAGATTTTCATGTCTCCCTTACTCATCTCCCCTCACTTCTCCCCGTGAGCAGATCCTACAAGCCACCAGCCAATAGAAAACGTGTGCATGGTTCCTCTGCTGGCCACGATGGATTGGCGCTCAAATCAGCGCCAAAACATCGGCACACTCTTTAACATAGGCACTGGCAATCTCTCTACTTATCTTTGGTTTAATCGAGTCCAGATAGCGACGTTCAGTTGCACGCGTTTGGCGACGCCAGCCACCAAACTATCACTGTGGCAGTTTATATCAGGATCACACTGGGTGCTGGGAGCTTCCTTATCAACCTCATCAGTGCCAAGACCAAGCTTACCCCATCAAGAGCTTGATTCCAGTTGAGCAGTCAAAAACAAGGATGACCATTCCACGCTTGGAGCTTAGGGTCACTTTACTGGCCGCGAAACTGCTCGAGTCAGTGGCTGCTAGTCTGGACATACTAAGTAATCAGCACTCCCTATAGAGCAACTCTAGCATTGTGCTGAGCTGGCTGAGTTCAGACAAACTGGTTGGCAATAGCTTGGTCGACAACTATATCAAGAACACTCAAGAGATAACTTCTCGCAAGGGGTAGTACCACGTGCCTAGCGAAGAAAGCCCAGCTGATATAGCAACTAGAGGCGCTTCACCGTCTAAGCTCCAGCAGAACTCGCTCTGGTGGCACGGCCCTTTCTGGCTTGCGCTCTTTACTATTTTCTGGCCAGCTCCGCTCCACCTACCAGTATCCTCAATCACTTTAGCCCACTGCAGAGTGGTGCCCTAAGTCACCGTGTGTTTAACCGCATTAAAGGTCTGCTACTTACCCGTGGAAAAACTTCTTAAGCTTGAGCTGACTTTTGCAATTCCTCGTTGGACGCCGTCGCTTTGCACTCCTTGCTAAAAACCAGTCAGGATTTCGAAAGCCTCCTTGAGTGGAAGCGCTGGATAGATAACTGTGCGCCTATCAGGCCCCACTTAAAGCTAACGAGCTGCAGCACGCATTCTTAGACTGCGTAAAGTTAAGCCAGGCTCGCCATCTTGCAGCTGAAATCGACAGTTTGAGAAAGAAAACCCCAATTTTATCGTTGAGCTCTCTCAACCACCTAGACGCACTTCGCAATGACAACGATGTGCTTCACCACCTTGGCCATTTATAAGAACCGGTGTTGATTAAGCTGGGCTGTACCAGATTCTTTAATCCAAGGGGCGCGGCGTCTTGTCCTCGAAAGGCTATGTGGCCCTTTTTGTTTGTCTCTGCACAAAGGCCATTTACTTTGAATTGGTTGGCAATCTTATCATGGCAAGCTTTCTTAGAGCTCTGTCTCGCTTTATTAGCCGGCGATGAAAGTCGAAGGAGATTTCGAGTGACAACGGAACAAATTTTTATAGGGCAAATCACGAACTCCGAAAATTGATGGAGGAAGCCAGGCACAACTGAGATTTGACGGACGAAAATCTTGCTGCAGAGAGAATAAACTGGCATTTTATTCCTCCTGCAGCTCCTTATTTTGAAAACTTATGGAAGGTGGGCGTCAAATTCATGAAATCCCACCTGTGCCGAGTCACCCACATAAGACGTATGACCTACGAAAAATTCTTGACCCTTTTAATAGAGATCAAGATGATTCTTAACTGACGACTACTCGGGCCACTCGCCGTTAATGCGGATGACTTGGATGTCCTCATTACAGCTCACTTCTTTGTGGGAGGTCCACTCACCAGTCTGCCTAGTGCCAAGCTAAACGACAATCTAAGTCACCTGTCACATTGGACCCTCGTTTAGATAGGGAGTGGGTTAGAGAATATCTAAACATCTTAGAGTAGAGGGCAAAGTGGACTAAGAAGCGTCGTAACCTCATCGTTGGGGACGTCATAATCGCTTCAGACCCAACACTCATCACTACAACGGACAAGTGGCCTCTCGGTCGCATTGTCGAACTTATTTCGGGCTAAGATGGCTTCGTGCAAGTCGTAAAATTAAAGGTTTTAGGCAAAGAGTACACCCGTCCGATTGTGGAGATTACTTTTCTGCCCGTACTGGAAGTGCCAGATGAGGATTCCGCCCCTCAAGAGCGGCTCAACACTTATTCTACGGCAGGTGGCAAGGCACCAATCACGTGAGAGGTGGACCAGTAAGGGGATATTACTGACCCAAGAATCATCCCAGAGACGAGATGAGCGGTATGTATAGTCTGCAGCTTCTGTCCACTAGAGTGCATTGGTTGGTAAAAAAGGAAACAAACTGCGAGGTGACCTCAAAGGCAACAAGAGGAAGAAGGGAAGAGTGGTAGCGGGAGTGAAGTGCTTTGATTGGTTTGGTGATTTTTGGCGGTATGGTGTGGGGACGACCACGTGTTCCGTTGCTGGATCATCTGCATGGGGTAAGATCAAGACAATACTTTTGTTTAGAGCATATGGTTTTTGCTTCTCATGTGATGTAAGTATGTTTATTAAAAACCTCTAATTGTAATCTTGAGTAATGACTTTTTAATGCACGCAACAACAAGTGTCATGAATTATTGCCCCGAACCCAGCCTGCTTCCGATCCAGCAAACTCCACTGAGCTGCCACAGTTTTCTTAACGTAACGTGATACTCACTTGTTATAACAAATAGACTGACTTTTTGAACAATAGAGTTTTAAATCATGTGAAAACGGAGTTAAAAACATATTACATTACAGATCATGCTACTTACAACGTATAGGTAAATCTGATGGTAATATTTATATAAATTCTACAATTAAATATCCAAGCAATATTTGTGACGGTTTATATTAACATGTGCTTAATATAATAATTGGAAACATTGTTTTTTTTATACAAAATAATGCAATTAACGAGGTTAGTAAGATTTTAAGATAAAAAAAACCATTGCCCATATCGCTATAACTTTAAAGATGGTGTGAAAATGTGTATCACATTGTATATCTATGAAATAGCTATAAGGAATATAGTAGAAAGTAACGGAAAAGATAAAGAACCAATATTAAGGCATTGCTCAGACAATAAGCTCAAAATTTGTGAGGGGGCCATCATGATAAGGTAAAAACTGATAAATTTTTATCTTTAAAAGAGAGAGCTAAGCGTACGTAGAAGAAGGGCTCAAAGAGATATCCTCAAAATCTGAAGTGGTGGCTGAGACGAAGTAGGCATCAGAAAGAGGTTAAATAAAAATATGACTTTAAAAAGAAACGTACGAACTGATCGAATGTTACCTGGTTCCTGGGATTGATGAGAAGGCTAAAAGGGTAAAGGTTAGAAGGTATTGTGTTAAATGAGCCTTAAAGTCACTATATAATATAGGAACATAAGTATGTTTATATAAGTTTGGGTGGCTTCTAAAATATGTTGAAAAAGCGATATTTCAATAGCTCATACTAAACGTACGTTTAAGTAAATAAAACTATCGTAATACTAAGGAACAATTATGTAAGAACGTATTTTGCTGCACTGTTTTACGACACTTGACAATGCTGTAATTATTTATGCAACTAAAAATCCAGGCTCAATGCTAAAGGGATGTACTACGGCATTTTTTGAGCTATTCTGCATGCACCGTGTGCCACTGACTACCGTTGCTCAAGTACCATGATTGACGCACTATTGTTTGCTATGGTAATAAGTTCTTATTATCAATAGGATAAATTGAATTACGAAGAAAAAATTTCTAAAGGGTACAAAAAGCCCTTAGTAAAAAGATCGTTCAGTTCCAAAGACAAATAATTAAATGTCCCAAACGTGTAAGAACTAAAAGTATCGTATCTCAGCTGTTTAGTCAAACGCAATTCAAATCGAGTACCGCCACGTAAGTTGAAGAGGATCAAAGCTCACAGCACGTTCGTCTGCATCAATACATAAGACGGCGCTTGAATTCATTTACTTCTTACACACACGCTTTACGCTCGTATCTTAATTTTCTCTAGATTCTCGTTTTCTCTCCTACTTCAAAACCTACTTCTTAGCCTGTCTCACCCATCTTCAGTATTGTTCGCATCTCGACGCCCCATTGACACTCTAAATAAATAACACTTTCCCTAACTGTCGCGCATTTTTAGTAAGAAAGGGGAGTTAAGGAAGAGCGAAAAGATAGTGCCACCGAAGAAATTCGGTAGTCCTCGTTCAGTCCGATACTTGCCTCTGTACAGAGCGGTCTCCAGTTTGTTTTCTGAGAAATCGTGTACGTAGCTTGTCTTGGGTAATTTTTGCTGGTTAAGTTTTAGACAAATTTCGTTGCACCGCGACGCATTAACGTATATTTGATCTCCATTCGTCTTTGTTTGTATAAATCTAAAATACAGCTACGTGCTGAATCAATATTCACCACGTGCTGTGATAACCCATGGCAAAAATCTGCACCTGCGGAACAGTGGTACGAATACGAGAAGAAGAACAGTGTGGACGTGTACTTACACGCACACTCTTACACAATTACACCTCAACATCTGCACATCAATTCAAATAAGGTTGTTATTCTTTGTTCTATTTAATTTTGTATTGGTCGTTTTTCTCTTATGGGGTTTTCCGGCAAGAGTTTCTTCCTTTGAACCACAAATTATATTTTCATCAGTAGCTTATAAATAGTGTTTTTTATTGAGTTTAACCCAACCATAATATCCTTCGTAAATTAACGTAGATGCTTTTACAAATTATTTCTTTCATTTTAAGTAAAGTTGTTTCATATTGAAGCTGTTTTATTATTGCCTTCAAATTTATAAGTTTGTCCTGTGCTTCTGCATCATAGTGTTACTTTTGTCCCGTTTTATATTTTTTGTATTCTATTAAGCTTTAAGGTCTTCCATTTAACATCTAAGTAATAATTTAGATGGCTTCATCGTTTAAACACAGTCATGAGGGTGTCATGAGACCCCTGTGCCACAACTCATGGTGACCCCAACTGGATTACAATACGTTTTTTCTATTGCTGTCACGTGCAGTTTTAAATTTTCGCTCATTTTGTTTTGCTAACGTTGAGAGGTTTTGGTACATCATTTGCCTGTCATCGAATTTCGAAGAAAAGGTAACAGTTATGAGTACGATTATCAAAAGAGTTGTAGGAAGATCATCGTGGTTTCTGCCATCGATGCTAAGAAAGGTGATCTCGCTTGCAGCCACCTCGTGCACAAACAACAAAGCTGAGTTTCCCATTTTTTTATTAAACGCTCTTTACTGTAAACTTTTGACTTTATCTCTGTATCTTACTTTCTCTCTTCTCACCTGAATTTCTCTTTATCTTGCCCACACTCAATTTCCAAATTTTACGATAACTCTAGCTTGCACTTTCACTCTTTTTCTCTTTTTCCGTATTCATACTAATTATCTTTTTGTCTCCCTCACTCCTTACTACTCTTTTTCCCTCACTTATCCAAACAACTTTTTGTCTCAATATGTACTATTCTTCTTTTTCCGCATTGCACTCTAATTTAACTCTTACATTTTTTTTTTTTTTTTTTGCTTTCTTTGACTCGGTCAACTTCATTTTTGATTCTTTATCAGAATGTATAATTATGCATATTAATTCATTTTATTTTTTATATTTATTGTAAAGTGCGTAATAATTGAAAGGAGAAATACATCGTTAAGTGCGGGAAATTCAATACATCATTTTTCTTGTGAGCGAGAGTGTTAGTGCGTGTAAGTTAGGCTTGTGTCAACCACGCTAAAAGGGCCAGTGGGAGAGATAGAGCGTGTCAAAGATCACGAATCCAACGAGCGCAGACTAGGACGCAAAGTACTGAAAACGGAGGGAGGTGTGACAAGCTCAAGCTAGCTAGCATCAACGGTCGCGTTCTCGGGCTTTTTGTTTTCTATAGAACGTTTTCACGCGTCGTATTGACTTTTTCTCGTATTTCCGAATTGTAGCGTATTAATATTTAGCGTCTATTGGTGCAGTATCTTTTTAACTTAGTTTCCATTATCTTTTTGATTATCTGTGTTGAGGCTGCCTGGTCCGTAATTGAAATCAAATTATACAGGAATCATTTAATTCATTTTTTTTTGTCCATCGTGCATTACTAAATTAGAATTGCTATATTAAAGTAACGTTTTTCTTATAAGCTTTAATTTTGTTGTGTATCTACTGAGTTTTTATTATTTTAAGTAGGGCTTTTTGTTGTTCTCTTTTTAATTTTGTCACGTAATTCGGATTTTTAAATTATTTTGTGGGTTTTTCAGTGCGAAGTATTGCGGGTTTTCATATATTATTCCTTCTATTAAAGCACCTCGATTTATTGTTGCGTTATTAATCATCGATTGAATAAAAATGTCACGACCCAAGAACATTATGCAGAAAAACTCAACGCTAAAGAGACAGCTTACGGCGCTCGAGGCGTTGATTGCGACTGAATCGTTCAACACGGTGAAGGCTTAGCTGACAAAGAGCTGAATGATGACTTTGAAGTGACCGATCCCAATAATGCGCATACAAACGAAATAAGAAGTATTAGCGAATGATATTACACGATAGCAGCGAATTTTAAGCCAATATTTGCGGCAGCTGATGCTCAGTCAAACTTGACATCCGGCAGCAATTCCTTAGCATCATCACCGTTAATCGAGAAGCAAAAGCTTCTGAAGCTACCAGTTGCCAAGCTTCAATGGGCAATTTGATAGGTGAATAACGATTAAGAACGCATTCGGAACAATGGTTAATGTGCGCATGGACATCGATGATCTTGTTGAATTCTTTCACTTGAAGGATGCGTTACAGGGGAAAGCGCTTAATAAAATCTTGATTGTTGACGCAACTGCAGCCAATTATAAAAGCGCTTGGCAGTTACTCAACGATGCATACGATCGAAGAAGTATTCTGGTGGCAAAGCATTGAGATGTGCTCATAGATATTAAGCCGTTAGAGGCCGCAAATGCACAAGGACTGTCGAAATGAGTGGACGACTCTCGCCCGCATCTGAATGATTTCTTTTCCTTGGACGTAGTGTTGGATGACACAGTAGTAGTGCGATTGCTGGAGTAGGCTTTATCGATAAGTATTCGTCAGAAATGGGAAGAGTCATTGGATTTTGACACGCTCCTGAAACTCGCGCAATTTTATAAATTTATCAATGGGATGACGTTCCGACTTTTGATGATGGAAACGAAGATTTCGCGTGTAGAGGTAGAGAAGGGCAACAAGCAACAAGCAGAGCAAGCACCAGAATTGTCTAAAAAACCGAAATATAATTTATCGACGCGTGTGATCGCTACTACCGTTACCGAATTAAAATGCGTTCGTTGTGGAGGAGCTCACAACATTTTTTCGTGTTCAGAGTACAGCGGGTTAGAAGTAAAAGATCGTTAAATATTTGTGCAGTCTAAGGGGTTGTGTAAAAATTGTTTAGGTAAGCATAACGGCACTTGTAAATCAAAGACGTGGAGAAAATGTTGGGAGCAACACCACACTGCTCTTCATCGCGAATCAAAACTCAAGAAGTCAATCTGACTAGAAACAAGCATATTAGGGACTATCACTTGAGTGCCGCAGTCATGGCTGATAATGAGCTTAATTATTTAAATTAGATGTTCACAGGATAATTTCATTGTGACAGAAAGATTTGCGCGTGACTTACAGCTGCCCTTATGAGCGTGTGCGATTCCAGTAGGCGCGGTAAATATATTTAATACCTGAATAGAACACAGCGTGGAAATCTTATTTAGGTCAGGGACGAACGATTTTTCAAAAACACTGACCTTTTACACAATTCCTAAGATTGCAGATTTCGCACCAAAAGAACCTTTTTTGCAAGCGTCTCTTATATCCCAAGTTGATACGAATTATATAATAACTTAAAGCTATCCGTCCGTCAAATGCAGGTAAGATGTATTGTAAATATAAAACAAGCTCATATGACTAGAGGAGTTCGTACGTCACTTACGTCTGAGCGTATGTGTGATAGCTTTAAGGTGAATGCTTTATAATATACTGACATAGAATACGGCCAGCCTCGTTGTAAAAGTGCATGTATGTATGAATAATTATTTACCTGCTTATTAATTGTTTTATTTTGATAATGTATACTAATTTAAAATGTGTAATTCACACATTACTTCATTACATTTAAAATTGACTGTGAAATCCTTAGAAGGAATAATTTCAGAATTTGTAAGCTTACTGTTACAATTAAACTTGTATTTGTCATTCTTGTATTGCTAATGTAAGCTTTCATCATCACTGACTCAAAAACTTAATCGCACTTCTCAGAAAATGCGATTGGTACTGTTGTTTTGTTATTTCCTAATATGTAAACTCATAGCACGTAACATCATCGTGACACTGTCAATGCAGTCTGCAAGAACATCGCTCATTGGTTGACCTAATTTAATCAAAGACCTCTTTTAATAGCTCTAATGCTATAAAAACGCACTATCAAGAGGAAAAGTGGCTTTATTTACGTCTGTCACCTGTCCTCTAAAAATTTAGTCATTTCTTGACTCTCACGACTCGTAAATATTTTATACACGTAAGGCACAACGTGTTGGCTGAGGCAACTCGAGTACGTATCGAGAACATCAATAGTATCAGACTACGCTAAGAAGCAAGGTAAAGCAAAGGAGGCCCGCCAAAAGTGATTCTAGCGATAGCAGAGAAAGCAGAAATTGCAATATTCTTCTGTCCACAAACTCATTCGTATAGTTTAAGGAAACACTGATGGTTACAGCACGAAGCATTATGGAACTCTGAAGCAGCAGTAACAACAATCAGTGATAGATGTAAGTTATTTATTAATAATAATATTTACGCTGAACCTTGTTAAAGTGACCCGATTAAGTTGTATTTAAAAAAACAAATTATCAATAAACTGCTTTAACGAAGAAATACATTAATTAAAATTAGTCATATTATTTAAATAGAGATTATCATTCAAAACAAAAAAAAACAAATAAGGCTCACGAGCTGAATCCTAAGAGGCCCACGAATGACACTTAAACAAAACAGTTAAGACCACACTCTGAATAAGTCTGGTCATAACACGTTAATCAAAATCCCGTTGAACTGAAAATGAGCTGACCCACAATTTTACATTCCACGCGTAATGAATATAGTGATTGGTTCAGAAGCCACTTTATCACTTTTATCGGTAGGTCAAATTAATCTTTCACGCAAAGGGAATGACTTAATTCTGGAGAAAACGCAGTTGGGATAGACGATTGCGGGTTAGTTGCACGAAATCAAGAAAGAACAGGTCGCGTCGTGCAATTTGTTGAGTTTGACAGAACAGCTTGCGAAATTTTGGACGATAGAGGAAATCAAATCTGAGGCTCTAATCATGATGAAGAATTCAATGTGTGAGCATCATTACACTGAACACGCGACATGTGACATAACGGTACGATACGTAGTGTGACTTTCCTCTAGCGAAGAGTCACCATAATTAGGACAATCTCGTGCGCAGGCTCTTGGGTGTTTTCATGCGATGCGGCAGAAGTTACAAGCGAACGGCGAACTTAATCGCGAATATACGAAGGTACTCAATGAATACATAACTCTTGGACTCATGACGCTAGTGCAGAACGAACTTACATGCAGATATTATTTGGCCCATCATGCAGTTATAATATCATCGAGCAATAAGACTAAAGTACGCGTAGTATTTGACGCGTCCGTGAAAACCAACTGAGATATATCTTTAAATCAAAAATTGTTAGTTGGGCCCACCATTCAGCTAAAGCTTTTCGAAAACTTAATGCGGTTTTAGTCATATGCATTTGTTTTAATTGGGGATATAAAGAAGATGTATAGGCAGGTTTTGGTCCATCCCGACGACCGGCGATTTCAAGAAATTTTTCGGTACCATGGAAAGGAAATCGCGGTGTACGAGCTCAACACAGTTACGTTCAGAGTTGCATCCACTCCATACCTTGCGATACGCACCCTTCACTAACTAGCTGATGACGAAAGAGCCATTCCGCGAGCGGCTAAAATCTTAAAACGTGATCTTTAAGTAGACGCTTTGTTAATGGGCGCAGATTCAGTCAAAGATCTAATGAAAATTTGCGACGAAATGATCAGTCTTCTAAAACACAGTGGATTTAATATTCGGCAGTGGGCTTCCTACAATCAACAAGCGTTTGAGGGTTTAGGCGAAAGGGTAACAGTAGTAGTACACTAGGAGTAACGTGGGAATTGCGGTCAGATACATTCAATTCTTCGGTCAGGGGCATAAAACTTTCGTAGAGAATCACAAAGCAACATATTCTTTTCAAAATTTCGAGAATTTTCAATCCGTTGGATTTACTGGCGCCTATCGTTCTGAACGCGAAGAGCATGATTCAAGATCGTTGGTAAGAGTGCAACTAAAACGAGTCGGTATCGCAAGAGCTTTATCCACGTTGGACAGAACTCACATGTCAACTCAATGTTACACATAATTTTTGCAGTAAATAACAATTTTTTGATCAATAAACCAAGGAGAATTAAAAAATATGGCTTTTGCGATGCCAGTAAGTCCGGTTACAGGGTGCACATTTATTCGCGATCATTATATCGGCAAGAAAACTGCGTAGTTCGTTTTACGTGCCCAAAGTCTCGGGTAGCTCCACTAAAAGTAAAAACAATACCACAGCTCGAATTATGTGGTGCACTTCTCTTCATGCGTTTGTTTAAAGAAGCACGTCCAGCGCTCAATTTCGAAATCAACCAAGTAGTTTTTTGGTCCAATTCAACAATTATTTTGCATTAGCTCTGGAAATCACCAGAAGCTCTTAAAGTATTCAAAGTGAAACGAGTTGTGGAGATTCAAGCGCTGGACGGGGTTCACAAATAGATGCACGTGCGAACGAAGTACAATCCTGCCAATGCGCTTTCGCAAGGTCAATTAACGATCGAATGTTTAAAAAATGAAACTTGGCTTAGCAGTTCTGCGTGGCTCCAGTGACTGGAAAACGAATGGTCAAACCCAATTTTAACATTTTCGAGCGAATTACTGGGATGAAAAAGCAAAACATGTTTGATAATAAATTCAGGGATAGAAATTTTTTCGCGATTTTTTGTTATTCAAAACTAGTAAATGTAATTGCTTTTTGTCTGCAGATCAGACGGATCAACAAGTTTAGGAAAAAGAATATCAGCGTGAAAGAGAAGCGTGAGACCGAGCGGTTAATATTACGTAGAATACAAAAGGATCAATTTTCAGATGAAGCCAAGCGTTTGTCTTTGTCAAAATCGTCGAATAAGTACTCGTTTGTCAGCCTTTGATGCCTTTATCGATGAGCATGGTCTTTTGCGAGTGGGCGGAAGATTAAATTACGCGAAAATTTCTTTCGATCAAAAACATCCCATTTTGTTACCATCATGCTATCACGTTACTGATTAAGTTATCCACGATGCTTATCGATGTACATTGCATGCAATGATTCAACTTTACTTTACACAAATAGACGGTGATTTTGGCTTTTAGATGGAAAACAGCAAATTAAAAATGTAGTACGAAAATGCGTGGAGTGCATGTGAAATCGACTGATACCCATTCACTGCATTATAGATGACTTACTGTCAGCTCGTGTGATTAAAGCAGCCGCGTTCTCTCATGTAGGGGGGAATTTTTTTGGACCATTATACATTAAAGAGAAAAAATTACAAAATCGCAAGTGACTTGACGGCTGAAGGTTTTTTGGGCACTTTTGAGTAGTTTTGTGGCTGACAAGGCATTCCAAGTCACGTGTTTTCTGATAATGGCACGAACTTCGTCGGAGCCAATAATCAAATACAAAAAATGTATAATCTGTTAAACTCTGACCAATTCCGTGACGATGTTTATCATTTTGTGGTCCGAAGAAATATCATTTGGCATTTTAATCTACCATTGCCACCGCACGATGGTGGACTACGGTAATCAGCCGTCAAGTCATTGGAACATCATTTTAATCGGGTAATCGGTAAGCAATTACATACTTTTGAAATACTCAATACCCTTAAGATCAAAATCAAAGCAATCTCGAATTCCAGACTTCTTATTAGTTTATCAAACGATCCCGATATATTAACAGCCATCACGTTGGCGCATTTATTAGTTGGACTACCTTTGAATTTTTTGCCGAAAGCTGATATGTTTTCTGTTACAGGTAACCGGCTATCAGTTTAGCGTTTTATCACCCAAGCACGGCAGGACTTCTAGAAACAGTGGAAATCGAAGTACCTTCACGAGCTGCAGCGTTGACAAAAATAAAGTGAATCGAATCAAAAAAGTTAAGTAAATGCGATCGTTTTTCTTATCACTAAGAATTACCCGTGCATGCGTTGGTGGTTGGGAGTTACCGTCAAGATCCACCTAGGAGTGTGCCACTGACTGCAGTTGCTCAAGTACCATGGTTGACGCACTATTGTTCGCTTTGATAATGAGTTCTTTTATACAATAGGATTGATTGAATTATTAAGAAAAAATTTTTAAATGTTACAATAAGCCCCTAGCGAAAAAATCGTTCAGGTCCATAGACGAGAAATCACATGTTACGACCGAAACGTGTAAAAACTAAAAGTATCATATCTCGGCTGTTTAGTTGAACGCAACTAAAATCGAGTACTACCACGTAAGTAGAGGATGACCAAAGCTCACAGTACGTTTGTCTGTATCAACTCATAAAACCACGCTTAAATTCATTTATTTTACACGCACATGCCTTACGCAAGTATCTTATTTTGCTCTAGATTCTCGTTCTCTTTCCTACTTCAAAACCTACTTCCTAGCCTGTCTCACCCATCTTTGACATTGTTTGCGTCCTGATGCCCGATTGACACTCAAGATACTTAACACTTCCGCTAATTGGCGCGCACTTTTAGAAAGAAAGGAGAGTTAAGGGAAAGCGAAAAGGTAATGGCACTAGAAAAATTTGATAGTCCTCGTTTAATCCGATACTTGCTTCTGTACAGTGCCGTCTCCAGTTGTTTTTCTGAGAAATCATGTACGTAGCTTGTCTTGGGTAATTTTTGCTTGTTAAGTTATAGAGAAGTTTCGTTGCGCCGTGACGCATCAACATATTTTTTAGGTCCATTCGTCTTTGTTCGTTTCAATCTAGAACACAGCCACGTGCCACATCAACATTCACCACGTGCTGTGAGCCCCCATGGCGAAAATCTGCACCCACGGAACCGTGGTACGAAGACGTGAAGAAAAATAGTGTGGATCTGCACTTAAACGCACACTCTTACACAGGTACACCTCAACATCTGCACACCAATTCAAATCAGGTTATTATTCTTTGTTTTATTCAGTTTTTGTATTGGTTGTTCTTTCCTCTTAGGAGGTTTTCTCGCAAGAGTTTCCATCTTTGAGCCACAAATTATATCTTCATCAGTGGCTCATGAATAGTGTTTTTCATTCAGTTTAACCCAACCCATCCTATCCTTTGTAAATTAAGGTAAATGTTTTCACAATTAGTTTGTTTCATTTCTAGTAAACTAGTTTCATATTTAAGCTGTTTTATAATTGCCCTTAAATTTAGAAGTTTGTCCTGTGCTTCCACATCATAGCGTTACCTTTCTCACGTTTTATATTCTTTGTATTTTGTCAAGATTCGATGTTTTCCATTTGATATCTAAGCAAAGAATCAGATGGATTTATAGCTTAGACGCAGTCATTAGGGTGGCTTCAAATCTCTGTGCCACAATTTATTAGCTTCTATTGGTTCTATGCCATTTTGGCAACTTTTTTTTGAATCTATATTCAAATAAAAGTAATATCTTGCAATAAGTTGGTTCAATCTTAGTTGTAAATAAAAGGAAATACTGTCCATTAGATGTGGTTCTTTGTTGATAACTTATGTGTTTGTTTTTTAAAAAAATCCAACTATTGAACAAGTAAAGACTATTTTGTGTTTCTCTCTTATGTTTAAAGTTCATAGGTGGATTCCATGTCCGTAACATTTCTTAGTCAATAAAAATGTTTTATTAATAATTAAACAAAAAACTACCATTTTTAAATTTTATGGTGGGATTTATAGTACAGTAAGAAACATACTAATGCCTATAAAGTTTTCGATTTTCATCCAACCTGGGACATTGTAGAATGCATTTTCATGCATTTTAATTTTTTTTGCGTTCTTGGCTTTGTTGCTTCTTTCAACAATATAAAAAGTCTTATAAACTTTTTTAAAACCTTATCTTTGTGTAGAGTTATATATTGAACATTTTTTTTATGCAGAATTTAGCAGCAAAATTAAAACTTTCCGAGATATTTGGTAAAAAACCGAATGCAAGTGAATTTCTAAAATATTTTGCAATAAAAAACAATGACGCATACTTTTGTTGGATTGGACGATTAAAGATGTTATTTTACATATTTTCCTTTGAATTTGAAGCTTAAATTCGTATTATTATAAAAAATCACCATCCTTTAACGCTCTGTTGTCCTGACTAGTCATCCACGGAAAAAATGCACTGCGTGTGCCTTATGGATGGACCTTAATAGATTTGCTCATAAATATTAGATTTTTTTTAATGTATAAAGAAATGCTCGAAAAATGTATGTTAGTTTAAAATACTTTAATCTGCCATACATTCAAGTTCTAAGTAGTTCTATTGTTATTTACATAAATGAAGTAACATCTGTTATAAGAAAAATTTATTAGTGTTGTGTCGCGACACGTATTTTTAGGCCAAGGCTTTCACCTTATTGCCTGGGATTAATAGCGTGGGGACAGGGGAGCACTTACGACTTAAGCCAAATCCATCGGCTCACGTTTGGTCCTAACTGGGACTGATCCGTCAGCATCCGGAGATCTGGGGATTTCGTCTACTCGATCTTAACCGTGTGCGATCGTCCGATAATGCGCGGTTTACTCTAGCTTTGCGTCAGCGGCTTACGGGGGCTATGGAATTCATCATAGTCCTGATTGCCGCGATCTCTGAGAATCTAGAACAGACGTTAAAATTTCGTTCGCGCCAGCTAACGTAACGTTTGCGATATCGCCCGGACCGGTGGCGGTTTATCCAGCTGCACGCGAGAGTCAGGATCACACACTGAAACTTCGTGCGCAACGATTCGGGGTAAAAGAAAAATAAAATATATAATTTAACGACTTACTTTTTATTGATTTGACTTAGGTGCCACTTGTGTACTGAGAGCAGAACTTTTGTTCTCTAGGATAAACACTAGAGGTAGAAACCCGATGGGGAACTGAACTTCGTGCCTGTACGGGCCGCTTTTATACACAATTTCTACGCGCTAAAGAGGGTTTGGTATGAGGAGATTGGAGGTTCCTAATGACTTATAGTCAAATAGGATTGGGCTGAGTCCTTATGATCCAATTGTCAGGTACACACGTAGGCTGTCTCTCCCGCGTTCAGCTCCTATCGCATCAGAAAGAGGAAAAGAAGTTTTTGTATTACTTATCTCTTTCCGTCTTACTTTACACAAGTGAAAAGTTGTTATACTCGCTAATAATCCTATTTTGCTTAATTAATTAGTTTAATATCACTGCCCTTTTAATTATCTCGGTGAATAAAGCTAGTGCCAATTTGAATGGTGAAGATCGGCCTATCCAGTGAAAGATTACCGGAAGAAATTTAACGGCTCTGGCTTTATTCCTCGATTTTATTGCTAAGCCTTATTATCAATGTGTTGGGCGCATCGTTACCAGGGTATGAAGTATCATTGAGTAGCGTGCACCATTTTCGCATAAGGTTACTGGATTGCCCAATATGTTGCTGCTTTGTTCGGTTGTTACTTCTGTGGCTATATTTAAATGCTGTGGTGCGCGTGTGTTATAAATGTTTAATGATGTTTTTGCATGTCAACTACCTTAAATATTTAATGAACTAGTTATTTTGAAAATTAATATCGTGCACTGCTACTCGACGTTACATTTGTTTACTGTGCTTTTTGGTACACAGTTTTCCGTGATAGTTGAATACTTTAGTTCATTGAAAATCAAACAGTATTATATGATTGTTAAAATGTTTTCAAAAGTAAATAACACTAGAATACAATTTGTATCCTTTTTAAATTCTTCTCACGATACTCATACACTTTTCATTTACTTCATCACCGATCAAGCCAATAATGCAAACAGCATGTCCACAAACTTTTGTAAAACTTGTTTATTACGGGCTAAAAGTGAATGAAATGTAAATCCAACAGTTTTTATACGTAACAATAATTTTTATCTGCTCACATCACTTAAAATACTAAATGTTACAATTTCTAAGATTTTCATTTGCCTTCACAGCTGTTAAGAATTCTTTTTCTCCAATGTATTTAATGACACCACATGTATTGTATGATTTCTCTAATAATATAGATAATTTTAAGAAATGGCTGCCCTCTTTGAGCTTAGCAGATGCTACTTAAGAACTTCTGCTACTAATAGATGAAGTTCCAGTTTTTCTTGATAAAATATGCGGACTCAATGTACTCGAAACTATAATCAAAAACTTATGTTCTCTGGCGTTAGCAGCTAATTATTTTAAACCAGAATTCCACTGGCAACGATTTGAAAGTCACAGTGATCTCTATGACAACTTTAATATGATTATAAATAACACTATTCCACGTCATATCTTCAAAAGATTATAGCTACTATACGAGTGAAAAAAAAAAGTTTTTCAAATACGTTTAATAGTAAGCTTGATTAAGGCTACAAGGAATTTGAAACAGTTGCAAAAAAAGTGCATCGTTTAGCAATTATGCTTTAAATTATGTTAGATTCAAGGCACAGTCCACTCATTTTGATTTTAGTAAGTGAAACCAGGCTTACAAAAATATACGCACAAAACTACGTCACATACGCTTTAACCATTTTTATATCAATGTCTTTTTGACAAGTAGAAATAATTTGATTCCAGCTTAAATAAAACTAATTTTTGTAAAAAACCCTTTTCATTCAGAAAATTTCAAAACTATATTAACCCTCAACTTACATTACACGATAAACAATAAAACTTGAACTTTCTGTGTCCAATATACGCTTATACATACCCGAAAAAAAAGATGACAGACTTTTATGTAGAATTACTGTAAGAAAGCCAAATGGCATCAAATGTGGTTTATACAAGTGGCTGTATACAAGTGGTTTTGGATTGTTAATACCATATGAAATCACATGTAAAAAAAATCAGCAGTTACAAATTAAAAGAAAGAAAAACATTTTGTCTTTTAAAAATAACTGCAGACTACCGTAATGCATAATTTACCGTTATCAATCACTATTACTATCCAGATGAAAACTACAGAACAAGGGGCTTAAGCTGATTTTTCTTTTATTTAAATAATCAAACCTATTCATGTTTTTTTGTATTTTTAAAGCAGTTCTTGGACCCTCTTTAATAAGAGTTATCATCTGAAGTTATACCACTCGTTATTAACAGTAAATAACGAGATACGGTATTCTGTAGTTATTTCTAGGTGAATAGATTTTTTTCTTCTTAAAGTTATACTGCTACAGGCATGTTATGCAAAAGAGTAATCAACAATTTTAGATTGGCGACCTTGAAAAAAAGTGTTAAGAAAATGGATTTTGCATGTTACTCCCCCTTCTTCCTACCTCCTTGCCGTACTCCCAGTCCCCTTTACATTCCACAATATCACTTCACCACACCACACATTTTAATTTTATAAATCTATTTTATTCTTGTTTTGACAAAAACAATAATCACTTTCCGAAGACATTTAAATCCCTGACCTTCTACACACTAGCGCAAACTACAGGAGAAGCACTACATAAAAAATGTTTTTTTTTAAATACTTTAAGATAAGCATATCTAAATGGAGCAGCTCTCCTATGTATTCATAAATTTTTATTCACTTATCAACTGTTTGTTACTTTTACAATACATGAATTGTTGTTAGTACAATTGTTTACATATTTTCGAAATTTTTAAAAATTATAACAAAAACTTCTTGAACTGTGTAAATACAATAATTGATTTTTAATGCATTTTCTTTTTTTACAAGTTTTTCTTTGTGATTGAGGTAGTAGTTTCACTTAAGGACACTGAAAAGTTCTGCTTGAAGTTCAGAGAAGTGAAGGTAGCGAAAATATTTGCAGCAAAGCTGGAAGTTATTTTTTCTTATATAAATGTACTTACATACACACTCTTACGTATACTGGACCCCTTCTTTCTTGTTTTACATAAAATAAAAATTTACAATTTATTGAAACATAAGACAGGCTTATCAGAAAGTAATCTTACATACAAACAACAGTTAGGAGTTGATACAGATCTTATACATGCCATTTAAACTGATTTTTGTAGAAGATTACATGTGAAATTGCAATTTTTTAGAACAAAACATATCTATGAGGGTGCAGTTTTTAATCTTCAACTTTTTTTTGATAACTTTTACGCTATTTCAAATATATGTCTTATGTATAATATACCTGTTTAACAAAACCTATGCATGATGAAAGTCTTGAAGAATTATTTTATGGCATAACATACGACTATGTTAAAGAATGTGGTAGGCAATGTTTTACAGATGTAATTACCGTAGACAGAACGATGTTGTTTTTAAATCATCAGAGAATTCAATGAAAGTGCTTAGTCTTATAGTCAGCCTATATCTTGTTAATATTTTATTGTGCCCTAATACATTGTTAATAATCGGTAATTCATTTAATATTAAAATATTAGTTGAAACCATCCTCTCTCAACGTAGGTATACTTATTCATACGAGAATTGCACTACCTTTGTTGACAATACTGTTTTATGGACGGTATTTTTATACTTATAATTATAGTGTTTGTCAGATAATTTTATAGTAGCTTAACTTTATACTTAGGTACCCAAGCATCCACTGTCAACTCGCTTTCTTTTTTCAGTTTGTCATTCCTTGTATTTTTCCATGTGAAATCACATACGACATTACTAATCTAAATCCTCTTATGTACATCTATGTGGCGTAAAACAAAATGTAATGCCTTTAATTTTCTTAAGTAATTCCACGTAGAATTATGTCATCTTTGTTAAGGTAATCATACAATTTAAACCTAGTTAATACCTCGTTAATTTTATTTTTTCTTATAATCATAACATTTTTTGTTTTAAGACAAGGGTTAATTTGCTTTTTATTACAATAGTGCATTTACATTACAGCACATTTTAAAACTGGTTAAGTGAGTATCTGGTGAGCATTTCTGTTGATATTGTTAGGAACTTACGTTAACCATTGATAACAAGCAGTGCCATCGATCTCATTTTTGCTTGAGAAATAACTTTTAAGTATGTGACGGAAATTTAATATAAATCACAAAAAAACCTTTTTTATATAGATTTTAGTACTCTAACTGATTTTTAGTAGTGTTATATCCACACGTGCATCATCACATATCAGTTGTGTATAACTAGATACTTACAACTATGTAAATAACCCACTGGTTGACTGCCATGTGATCTTATGATTATTAAACTGCGTTATTTGACATTAGATTAAATGCATTTATACGTTTTTAAATACTGTATTACTAGGTTTACTTAATGTAGGATGATACGATACTGTTAAATATGGTATTAATATCGTATTATTTAATATGTTACTATACGTTTAGAAGAAGAATAACGCTAATAATAGGTTTCTACATTCATTTTTTTTAATTCTTTTAATAACGTACAAGTCACTTTACCCAGTAGATAAATAATGATTAACAGTAACACAATACCTATTAGCTACGAGCAAGTGCTTAGAGGGATCGACGAACCGATGTTAGCGTGAGTAATGGCTGTCAGTGTAAACCTTGCTAGCGCAGCTAATTACAGCTATATATACTATTAACGGTATTTGAAGCACAGCTTACATTTAACTGGAATCATAGGGGTGAGTTACTTGAATATCGTAAGTCTTGTTCCTCAATCAGTTTTAGACAAAATTTTCTTTATTATACTATACAATGTTGTATTAAATGCTTCTCATTAATTTATTATTCTTACTATTTTAAACAATTTTTCATAATATGTTAAATTTGGGGTCCCAATTTGCTGATCAGGCATGCACAGGGTGTATTACAGATGTCGCTTGAAGGCTTGCACGTAGACAATAGACTGCGTCGATGCATGCTCGTATGCTTATTGATGTTGACGTAGTTAACGCTGTTAAACTAAAGTTGTCACTTATGCATCACGGTTATTATTACAAATATAGTTTTGAAAGTACCCCTACAACACTACTCTTTAGATGAAAGCAATAAGGAATGAACTAATTGGTCAAAGAAGATTTAATTATAAGATGTAAAAAAATTCGTACTAAATAATAGAAAAAGTTTTATTTCAATGTTGTAGCTGTATTATTTCTTTTTATCACATACAGATTTTGGCATTAACTACCATAATATACGTTTGAAAATTATAATTATAAAATCATCGTTTTTACTTATATAAATACTCTTTTATTCTTAAATACTTAAACAAATCATTATTAAACTTTCTTATCAGTAACAAATTTATTAATATGCTACACAATTAATCTTAATAACCTCTCTCTATTCATTTCTATTTATTTTAATTAGATACGTGTATACATATATTTGGCCTGTTCGTATTCCAGAGATTTTGTTCTTGCTAAGCATATTACCGATCACTCGCTGGGGTAATAGAATTTGTAATTTTATACATTTTTAATTTGAAAAATAAGGTAAAGTTATTATCATTAAAAAAACAGTGAATACAAACTCAATTTGTAATTTAAAAGGAATAAACATAAATTTCGTACTATTAAAAGCAACAGTATTTAATTTTATAATATTTTTTTTGGGCTCCAAAAGCTTAGTATTGATCAGGACAGCTTTTGAGTCAAAGAAACTCGAAGTTTAGTAAATTTGAATTACTTCAAAAATGTATAGATTTTTTTTCGTAGATTCTCTTAGTATAATGAGTACTTAAAATGTTAATATAATAACTCATTTAAGTTTTTAGAAAAACAGTAAACTATTCCTGATCATGTATAGATTTTAACATGTTTCCAACTCCATTGGTAAGGTCAATATCCATTTTGAAGTATAGTGAGACAATCTCTGCACCCTTAAAAAAATTGGGTTGTTCCGGTAGAGAGGAGTGCAAGGAAGCACGTGTATGTGCATGGGGTGCCATAATAAAGTTTGCTGGACTAACCTTGTATAAAAACGTCTGCTTTGTCGATTACGAAAAGGCATTTGTATTCAATTATTGTAAGAATAATATGCTTCAAAACAATAACAGAATGTTTTTTAACGTACGCATTTTTTTACATCATAAATTGAAAAGCATAAAAACTTTTTATATGTATTAAGTAGGAATGAAAGATTATGTTCATTACTTTTGTAGCTTTAATGAATCATGGTAAAACCTTTCGAAAGTTTATCATTACAGCTAAAAAAGAAGACTCTCTTTCTTGAATTTCTCAAATTCAGACTTTTGTTATTACAGTCTTCTAAAACTATCTGTATTCGAATGGTTATTTTAAGGAAAGTTTTTTTTTTATGAGGTTGGTCCTTAGACAGAGAGATCGAAAGTGAAATCAATAAGTGGCTTGATTGGCTGTGATATTCACCACGGAGTTTCTGGTTAACAGTGGATTGTAGCTTAAGACATCTATCATTAAAAAATATTAATGGCTATTTACATCCTAATTTAAAAATCGAAAACTTTGATTTTATAAAAAAAAATTAAAAAAAGTTTGCAGGAACAGTCATTTCCACACTCACGGTTGAAAGGTGACATTTGTGTGAGCTATAGTATTACGAAGACTCTCTAAGAGTAACCAGGTGCATACCCCCTGTTGATTTTAGGGGCACTGGGTAACGAGCGTAGATGCTTATTGCAAACGGCTAGCTGTAAAGTCATTATCCTTGCATATTACGCTTTATGTATGGTCATTGCGAATCCGAGTCCTACTGGAAACTGTAACTGCTTGATTAAGAATAGCATACCTATAAGAATCATTAGAATACATAAAAATAGCACATTTTTACCTTCGAATTTTTTATTTGAAATTATGGCTTCAATAATAATGTTCATTAACTTTTTTACTGAAAGTTGGGTACCATTGAAAAGCCACGAACGACATGTTTTACGAAGAAGAATTATTGGTTCGCTAGTTTTCAGTTTTAAAATGTGTGGTGGCATACCTGGCGAATCAAGTAAATTGATCAACTCTAGTCAATAAGATCAATATTTTGTATTATACATCTCACAATTTCTTCGTTTAATAATGTTTTTTATTATGGTGGCTTTCATATCTTTACGTGGGACAGATTAATCCCCACCACAAAAAAAAAGATAAATGATAGTTAAGAATAAGAGAAACCTTCACAAGTTCTTAGAGGGCTTACTATGTGCACAAGCACGTGGCAAGATTTGTCATCAGGTAAAACGAAATGACTGGGCTTGTTTTTAACGTGGTGAAAAATGTTGGATTTGTGACTGTTCAGACGAAAAAAGTATTTTAAAAATGTAATTGCCTTGATTACTACTGTGAACGTCCTATAGGTTGTTGTGTAGTAAAACTGAGCCTTAAAAAGTTGTTTTTTAATGAAAGCTCCTAACTTCCTGGAGTTATCGAGAAGCTGTTAAAGAGCAGCGTAGCAGACTCAGAAGCGTTAGTGAAAATGCAAGTGCGAGCATCTACCATCAAATTATTTAAAAGACAAACATATGTAATCAGTTTTATTCTTTTCGTAATCCCGTTTGGTTTAGGAAGATGAAAAATAAAGAATTTATTGTTTTACTTAGTACCACAGATGTATGCATAGGAAAAAGACTGTACTAAGGCAGCCTTAGTAAGGTTGTGCCTGTACAAATTTACTAGTTGTATACGTTTGTAAAACTGAGCTACTGTCTTAGATCTTGAAGAATTTAGCAGTGGTTTTAAGTTTTGGAGGACAGAGACTAGGGGTGTTTTAGTCAGAGTGGTGGCCAAGAAAAACTATTTCAGACTAGCCAAACCTGTATCTTGGTACGTTACGTCGAAGATGAAAATGATTTAGATAATGAAGCACTCAACAAAGATAAATTTCGTACTCTTTAAAAGTGGAAAAAAAGACAAGAATGTCATTAAGGTAGACAAGAACAACTTTCAGGTAACTGAAAGAACGAGGTTTTTAACATTAAAATAAGTGGGGAGTGTTTCAAAAGCTCGAAGTCCTAAGGATATATTCAAATAGCCCAAAGCATATTGTTATTGGTGTTTTGCTAATATCAGTCAAAGTAGTTGGAATTTGGTAATAGACACGAAAAAGGTCAAATTTAGGTAACACTTTTTTATTAAGCAGTCTTATGGAGAAATCGTGTGAATAAGGAATTAAAAACTTATTTAGACCATTACACGAATTAGGACGACGGTAATCACTGCAGGTTCTTCAGGAGATACTTTTATTTCTTTGTGACGTGGTAGCTAAGAATATCACGTCACTGTATACCTATATTTTAAGGCAATTCATTGGTGACCACCAAGTCCCATAATAATGTATGTATTTGGTGTATAGATATATTCTTGACACATTATTTAATCTGTGTCCTCAATGCTACGAAATACGAGCCAGGAGGAGAAAAAAGTCTGAAGGCAGTAAGAAAAGTTGAATGTGTTTGAGGTATGGTTAAGTGACTCTATGTGTAAAAGAGAGATAAGAAAGATAAATTAGCTCGTGACACGTCGGGAACACACTAAGTGCACGTTTGTCGCGTCGAGGACTTAGCTTTTAAGACCTCCAACGATTTACCGGTTTTCATGAGCGTTGGAGGTTTTGAGACTTAAAGAAAGGGGCACGCACACCTATGCAGAGTTACTGCATAGCATGGTCAGTATGGTATGAGGCATTAGAGAGAGCGAGAAAGAGCAGAGCGAAGAGATCAGAGTGGAGAATTAAAGGGTAAGTGACAATTGATATATGACAGAACAGTAGAGGGAGAGAGAGAGAGAAAAATAAAGGAGGAGGGTATCCAGCTAAACGAAAGAATAGCTGCCACGAAGGGAATCACCGGAAGCTAGCGGTATAACCGAACCACCACCAAGACTAGGACAAGCCCCAGATAGCGCAGCGTGATCATGAGAATATTAAAAAGGTACTAGACATAATTTACTAGAGGCAGGTACGGGGATAGAGGTATCCAGGTGATCCGAGAAAATAAGTGTGTGAGTATGTGTGGGGATATGTGAATGTTTGAAACGAGTGAGTGTGAGATGAATTTTTCATGTTAGTGACACGCGCGAAAACGTTGGTCGTTACAAGATGTGCATGACATGATGCGTCTGGCTATATAAATGCGTGTGTATGTAAAGTAGGTGCGGGCCTTTGGCAGCTGAGCCAAGGAGCAGCTCAATAGCGAGGACGATCGGAATACATACATTGAGTGGCATACTTACCTTAAAGGCACTGTGTATTAATGCTCATATTTATAAAGAAGAGAAAGAGAGAAAAAGTGTGTTATATTGAAGAGTGTGTAGAGGACGAATACGTACCGTAAGCACGCTGTGAAATTTACGTCAGTGATTGTGTTTGTTTGTAGTTAGTGCCTTTTTTTTCCTTTTTTTGGTTTTCTTTAAGAAGCAAGTATATAGAAACAAATAATAATATAAGTGGTTTGCAGCCTTAGTTTAATTAAAGAGGGCTTTAATTTTGTGTGCGAAAAGAGATGGGCAACAGGGAGGGGACACTTATTCAAAAAAGACAACCTGAAGGATCTTGTTACCACAACCAGTCAACAGAGCGCGCATCCATTTTCAAATTAAGAATGGTTCTCTCTAACATAACCTTGTTACGCAAGCGTTGTTGGAGATGCCCTACTATTAAAACACTAAACGTATCAAATGCTCATTTTTTCAATGAATCCTATAGGTTTGCTGGTCTGGGTATTTGATTGAGTAGTTTAAGACTGTATAATATTAAATTGCACTAAGTTTTTTAGTAATAAAGTCATACTACATTATAAGATTAGTGATTTTTTGCAGTACGCAGCGCAATCTCACTATGTGCTAACTAGTGACGAGGATTAAACTGATAACATATAGAGATTTTTGCAACATGGTAGCCTGGTACTTAAGAAAGTCCATCACCCACCACTTTCTAACTTCAGTTTTATTTAAAAAAATGCACGTTATAGATTCAATTCTTCTTTTTCAGAATGAATAATAAAAAAATTTATCTACCATAGGAGTTTCTGAGAAAATAAAGTTGCAAGTTAAGAATTGTAACGCAGGTTACAATGGGACTTTTCAAATACAGGCAAAAAAAGCTACTGAAATAACTGAGGAAATTCTTGGAAATATATTATTAAAAAACTTACAATTCGTACTATCTTTTATAATTTTAAAACTGTTGAGTTACCAGTATAAATACAAAGTAGTGTACTTTATAAGAGTTGTTATGTAACTTGTCTGCTGCATACGTGAATGTCTCAAATATTTAGAAACAGAGCAGCCACATATATATAGCCATATGCGAGTGTGTGTGTACAGAAAATGTATGGCAACTATGACGAGCTGATCAACACTATTACCATATCTCAGCAGAACATAATAATAAGCCTTTTCTACATTTCAGCGTTATGCGCATTTAGAATGCACTTACATATGATACTTTTTAGATAGGCGTCTGGGTGATATAAAACCACAAGGTCAGCATAGGCATTCGATGAAGCTACTGCCTTTGATGAATATTTAAGAGTAGTAATTTTTTCCATCATGGCTGGAAGCATAACTTCAAGACGAGCAATTTTTACATAAGTGGTAGCTACGTCAAAGTCTTATAATCAATAGCTGCAAAAAATGCTTTATTAAAAGTGCTACAAAAAAAATTAAACCCTAACTCAGGCTGGACTTAAGAAAAGGAGGCAGAGCACAAGTTACTGAAATAAATATGTACAGAAATTAGAACTGCGTGATAAAAATATTAGTTGACTCTTGAAAAGATTTTATAACAACAAAGAAATAAAAAAGTGATAGTTGGTTATTTAAATCAGGAAATAAAATGAGAGGTACGAAAAAGTCATTTTTTTTCGAGAAATGACCAAATAATTGAAGTAAAAACATCGCAAACAGTTTCTAAAATCTAAGGCATTTTAAACGCTGTGTAGATACTTTATTGTCAATTGTATAAGCTTACACT